>NW_025963569.1:600000-888838 GCF_910591885.1 Bombus terrestris | reverse complement strand
TCTCCGGGCCCGCATGCAACCCGCCCGCATATCGGCTATTTCCGGTGTCCACCAATACACGGAACGGTCGCCTCTGTTTCCCGGGGCGGAGCGCGGCATAGAGGCGTCGCATGCCGCGATCATGTATCCGTGGAGTTCGTCAGCCTCCTCGTCGACGCTACCCAATGTGGAGGTGGTGGTGGGGGGGGTTGTGGTGTTGTCCCCCCGTGCGTCCCAGCTCCAGGCGGAGACAGTGACCGCCGCCCGCAGCATGTCCTTGTCCCTCTCCTTCAAGCGCCACCTAGGTGTGGGTGGTGGTGGTCGACGGGACCGGTTCTCCTCTCGTTGTCGTCGGGCACCGCTGTCGCGCGCGGCGGCCTCCCCCTCCATTTCCATCATTATATAGAGGTGGTCCGATAAGGTCTCCATTCTGTCGGCCACTCTCCATCCGTGGATCTTTCGGTAGAGCCCGGCGGTAGCCCAGGTAACGTCGACGATGGACGATCCCCTCCACGCCACGCAGGTGCTAGTTGTGCCCCTGTTCACCAGGACCAGTCCGAGCGCCGCGGCCCAGTCTGTCAGCATCCTTCCGCGGGAGTCCGTCCTGGTGTCCCCCCATTGCGACGAGCGCGCGTTGAAGTCCCCAAGGACGAGTACCTGACGAGGCATGCATCTACGAACGCAGTCACCGACCTCGTCCAGGAAGTCCCCGAACAAGGCCACTCCGCTGTTGGGCGAGACGTAAATGCCCACTATCGCGATCCCGTTCCACTCGACGGCGACGAAGCCGTTACCGCGATCCAGCAGGGCGCCGGGCGAACACAACGCCGGCGTCCATGTTATGGCTGTAGATCCGTTCAGGTCCCCGATCCAGTTGGGGGCGTCGGGGACGCGGTATGGTTCAGCCACCACAGCGAGTGCGACCCGATTCTCCCGTATAGCCTGGAGAAGCAGGTCCTGCGCCCGTCTGGCTCTTCCTATGTTACATTGGAGCAGGCGGTTGAAGTTACTCCGCCAGCTCCATGGCCTCCTCCCGGCCACTCGTCACTGCTGATGGTGACTCCGCCCCGGTAGCGTTTCCGCCGTAGTTCTCGTTGCCGCCGGCGATGGTAGTGATAACGGTGTCGGCGGCGGCGGCAGACCGACGGGTAAGCTGCTCCTTACTTCTCTTGATTTTCGGGGGGGCACATGCCACTCCGCCCATCCTGTGTCCGGATGGAGCTCCCAGCCGCTCGCATAAGGGACATTTCGGCGCCAAGGCGGGACATCCCCTGGCGCGGTGCCCGCTTTCACCGCACCTGTAGCAAAGACGGCTTCTATCCTCGGCGGACGTGCAAGTTGCCCGTACGTGCCCCAACTCCAGGCACTTGAAGCACTGTAAGGGTCTCTTCGGTATGGCAGAGACCCTCGCGATGGACCACCCCAAGACCACCCTGCCCGCCTGAGCTAGCTTACGGGCACCGGCCGCCGGACACCTGACCCATGCCGATCCGAGTCCGCCCCTGGAGACGCCGATCTCGCCGATCCGAACATCCTCGCTGCTGCATCCCGCGGCCAAGGCCAGAGCCTGACGCAGCTCCTCCTTGCCCATTGAGATGTCCACATTGGTGACTCTCAGCTCGGCTTTGATCGTGGGAGTTCCGACCCTTACCTTGGTCGGGTCCAGAACGTCTGCCAGGCGCGTCGCAAGGATCGACGCCTTTTCTCTGCCCTTGTCCCTCGGGACTCTGATGACGATGGCGCCCGTCACCGCCTTCTTCATCGTGACGGCCTCCACGCCTATCTCGCCGAGGGGGATAGCTCTTCTGGCCATCGTTACGACGTCGGCATACGACATGTTGGCACCCTCGCTTAACGTCAGTGTTACCGCGGATGTACTCGGTGCGCGAGGGAGCTTGACTGTTGGCGACGTCTTTTCCTCCCTGAATGGCTTTTTAACGGTGCCACCGCTGCCCGATTTCGGCGCGCCTCCCATCCTATCTGCCCACGGTTTTTGGACAGTCGCTGGTGGCCGGGACTTCTCCTCTCCTCCAGCGGCGTCCAGCTTCCTTTCGGCGATGTTCTTCTGCCCCATCTTACTTTTTCTCCCTACCACCACGCTCCACCCGCCGTCCTCCCGAGTCCTTGGGGGCGGCGGGGGATCTGTGCGGGCGGGGGGGCGAGTAGCGGAGTATTCCGCGCTCCGTCGGGTTTCGGGAGTGCTTTGTTGCTGCTGCCGCTGTTGTTGCAGCTGTTGTTGTTGTTGCTGCTGCGGCCTCAATAGACTCCCGAGTTGTCTCTCCACCATCTTCGTTATGGAGGGACCCAACTCTTCTAGCTTTCTCTCGAGGGCGTCGAGTCGCGCTTCTTGTGTTGCAGCCTCGACCCGTGGGCGGTCCGCGTCGGCACCGCCGCCCCGCAGGCCTTCGATCGCGGGCATAGACCTCCTTGCCAGCTCTCTCCTAAGGGCGGAGTTCTCCTCCTCCAACGCGGACAGCCTCGCCTCCACCAGCCTCATCGCCGCGTTGTTGCCGCTGCTGCCCGCTTGTTCTCTCCTTCGCGGGGCCTCGCTCTTCCATGCGGCCGAGATATAGCTTGCCGCTTCCTTCAGCGCTTTGACGTACGTGCCCTTGAGGTTGGACGATGTGGTCGCCACCTTCATGATCTCGGACACGTGTCTCGTTAATTCCGCGCTGACGTCCGCGGCCGAACTCGTCCTCACTTGTATCTCCAGATCTTCGGAGACTTCCAAGGTGGCTGTTGTCGCCAGTCTCCTCTTCTTCCCCCTGGATGCGATTGATGCCAGTGATGAGCGAGACGCGAACGAGGCTACCGATTCTTCGTCGTCCGACCTCGCTCGC
The DNA here is from genome assembly GCF_910591885.1 of Bombus terrestris. Lineage (NCBI taxonomy): Eukaryota > Metazoa > Arthropoda > Insecta > Hymenoptera > Apidae > Bombus > Bombus terrestris. The sequence continues at coordinate 886,019 of NW_025963569.1, read as the reverse complement.
TCCCGCGATCCTCCCGCAGCAGATGTTGTTATTGTTGTTGCTCCGTCTGACGGGGCCGGCGCAAGGAAAACGCTGCCCGCCCGGCACCCGCTTCTCGTCCTCGGAGTTCTCGATGTCTCCATGTATTCTTCCGAGAATAGACTTCTCGCTTCGCCAGGCGTGGTAACACGTTCGGGGGCCTGGCGGCCCACCCCCGAGCGGCCGTGGTCGTATGTTGACGACGTAGTGGGGCCCACTTGACTACCCCCGACTACGCCGGTACTGGGGTCTCCCTCCCCTGTACTGTACGTGTTTCTCCTATCTGTTGTGCCTTCCATGGTGAATGAAGTTGTTTCTCGCCGGGTCGTCATCGGGAATCTGTCCTGGTGCCACTCACTCTTTCGCACCCTGTCCCGGAGAGTCCGGAGCAGGGTGACAGGGAGCCCCACGAGAAGGTGAGGTGAGTGGTCTTGACAGGCATGGGCCCACCAACTTCTCCGAAGTTCCTCGCACCGGATCAGCGACCTGACGGGTACCAGAGGCACCGACCGGCCGCCACCCGACTATAGGGGAACATCAGATCCATCGGGGTTTCCCGGGGGGGTGGTCCTACGCCCCGAGAACCCATGCCCGCCTCATGCTCCCCAACCTAACCCCAACCTAACCCCAACCTAACCCCAACCTAACCCCAACCTAACCCCAACCTAACCCCAACCTAACCCCAACCTAACCCCAACCTAACCCCAACCTAACCCCAACCTAACCCCAACCTAACCCCAACCTAACCCCAACCTAACCCCAACCTAACCCCAACCTAACCCCAACCTAACCCCAACCTAACCCCAACCTAACCCCAAACCAAACCCCAACCAAACCCCAACCTAACCCCAACCAAACCCCAACCTACCCCCAACCTAACCCCAACCTAACCCCAACCTAACCCCAACCTAACCCCAACCTAACCCCAACCTAACCCCAACCTAACCCCAACCTAACCCCAACCTAACCCCAACCAAACCCCAACCTAACCCCAACCTAACCCCAACCTAACCCCAACCTAACCCCAACCTAACCCCAACCTAACCCCAACCTAACCCCAACCTAACCCCAACCTAACCCCAACCTAACCCCAACCTAACCCCAACCTAACCCCAACCTAACCCCAACCTAACCCCAACCTAACCCCAACCTAACCCCAACCTAACCCCTAACCCCAACCTAACCCCAACCTAACCCCAACCTAACCCCAACCTAACCCCAACCTAACCCCAACCTAACCCCAACCTAACCCCAACCTAACCCCAACCTAACCCCAACCTAACCCCAACCTAACCCCAACCTAACCCCAACCTAACCCCAACCTAACCCCAACCTAACCCCAACCTAACCCCAACCTAACCCCAACCTAACCCCAACCTAACCCCAACCTAACCCCAACCTAACCCCAACCTAACCCCAACCTAACCCCAACCTAACCCCAACCTAACCCCAACCTAACCCCAACCTAACCTAACCCCAACCTAACCCCAACCTAACCCCAACCTTTTTTTTTTTTTTTTTTTTTTTTTTCGTGGAGAAATCCTCATGGACTCCCAGCTGCGAGCAGCATGGGAAGTGTCGGACTCTTACCGACTAAAACTCCACGGTGGTCTTCCAGACGGCTGTTCGAGGAGGGCTCAGGGTCTCTTGCGAATACTACCAAGCGCTCCTCGCCGTCTATCTCCCTGCTGGGCGGGAGACTTCCTTGTTAGACAGAAGATCGGGGCCGCCAGGGGGGACCACGCCCCCTAGCGCCCCTTTCCTTGGGTCTTGTTACTTCCTTGATGACTCCTTGGGCGCGTTCACGGCGGCGGTACCGCCGGTCCGTGACGCGCGGAGACTCCTTGTTGCCGCGCCCTGCTGGTATGCTGGGCTTTCTCTCTTTCTCTCTCCGCCCGCTCCTTCACGAGCATAACTTGCTCGCAGAAGGTGCGGACGGCTCTGTACTCCTGGGGCCCCCTGAGCATAGCTTCGATGAGCGTCTCGGGGGCCAATCTCTCGCCGATCTCGAGTCGTAAGACACGTCGCGGCACCTCCCACGCCGGGCAAGCCTCCAGCGTGTGCCGCGCCGTGTCCTCCTCCTCCCCACAGTGGTGACAGATGGTCGTCACCTCTCGCCGGATCTTGAGCAGGTAATCGCCGAACACCCCGTGGCCGGTGAGCACCTGAGTCGTCCTGAATGTGAGCGGGACCCCGCCTTTGTCTCTCCACTTGTCCCAGTTGGGCAGGACGGCGCGGACGGCCCGATGAGGGCGCATCGCATCCTCTTCCAACAGCTGCGAGTGCCACCGCTCCCATGCTTCTAGTCTTGTTTCCTCCCGAACGTCCACGGTTGGTGCCGTCGGCGTGGCACGTCGGTCCAAGGTCGCGGCCCTCCGGTGTTCGTACACCCGGCGAAGGGCAAGGGCCTGTAGCTCGAACGGGGGGGACGCGGCCAGCACGGTCGCTGTCGCGTAGGACACCGTCCTGTATCCCCTCGCTGCCCGGATGGCGATCGTCCTGTGGAGCCTTCTCACCAGAGTCCGGTTACGCCGGCTCACCGCCAGATCATCGGCCCATACGGGCGCTCCGTAAAGGACTCGTGACCTGATCACTCCTTCGTAGAGCCTGCGGACTCCCAATCCTGCCCCGCCGATGTTAGGTAAAAGGCCGCACAGCGCGTTGGCTGCGGCCGTTACTTTCGGGGCTAAGTACTCAAAGTGTGGCTCGAACGTCCACTTACTGTCGACGATCAAGCCCAAGTACTTCATCCGGTGTCCCACAGGGACCTCTTCTCCGTCGATGACTATAGTCGACAGATCCGCAGGCGGCGTTCCTCTGCGTCGTTGGTCGTAGAACCACAGGGCTTCCGATTTCGCCGGCGACACGCTCAAGCCGAGTCTTCGAATGGCGTGCACCGCGCATGCCACGGCGGTCTCAGTCAGGCATGCGGCGTCGTTCCACCATCGTCCGCTGGCCAGCACCAGCGTGTCATCCGCGTAGCATATCATGCCAGCCCCCGGCGGCATGGGACTTCGGAGGACCGAGTCATAGGCAGTGATCCACAGAATCGGTCCGAGTACCGAGCCCTGCGGCACGCCGCGCTCCACCGGTCTTCGCTCCTTCACGCCGTTTCTGCCTGTGTAGGTGATCCACCTATCGTTCAGATAGGCCTGAATCACCCTAACGAGGTATGGCGGGGACTCGAAGTGTCGCAGCGCCTCCACGATCCTGCTCCAAGGAATGCTATTGAAAGCGTTGGAGATGTCCAAGGAGACGGCTACCGCCACCCCTTCTCGCGCGACCATGTCCTCCGCCATGGATCTCAGCCTCTTTACCGCGTCCACGGTCGAGCGGCCCCGGCGAAATCCAAATTGGCTATCGTGCCATCCGGGAATCCGTCTCTCCATGTGTGCCTCCAGGCGGGCGACTATGATCCTCTCGAAGAGTTTACCCACCTCGTCGAGAAGACACACCGGCCTGTATGCCGATGGCGCGTCCGGCGGTCGACCCTCCTTCCGTAGCAGCACGAGTTTCGCCGTGCGCCACGCCCGAGGATAGGCGCCCTCCTTCAGGCACCTGGAGAACAGGTGCCGCAAACGGGGAGCCAAGGTGTCGATCGACTCCGTCCAGACCCGGCCCGGGATCCCGTCCGGACCCGGCGCCACGTCGCGGGATGCCATCTTCTTCGCGGCTTCGAGCAACTCTTCCTCAGTCACTCGAAGTTCCTCGTTCCAATCCGTCGGCGCCGTCCCGTCGATGGTGGTAGGGGCTGGCGCGGACGTCTCGTTGTTGTCCCGCCGTGGGAACAAAGTCCCGATGACGTTGTCCAGTAACGCCGGATCCATGTTTTCGGTCAGCGGGGGGGCCGAAGGTCGCAGTTTCTTCGTAACGATGCGATAGGGCCTCCCCCACGGATCTGAATCGACCAATTCGATCAATCGATCCCAACACCGGGCCTTGGCTAGTTTGATCTCCCGTTGGAGAGCGCGTCTCGTCTCTCTGTATTCTTCATAGCGGCGAGAGATCTCCTCCTCGTCGTGTGTCCGTCTGCGGCGACGCGCCCTTACGAATCTTCTCCGGGCCCGCATGCAACCCGCCCGCATATTGGCTATTTCCGGTGTCCACCAATACACGGAACGGTCGCCTCTGTTTCCCGGGGCGGAGCGCGGCATAGAGGCGTCGCATGCCGCGATCATGTATCCGTGGAGTTCGTCAGCCTCCTCGTCGACGCCACCCAATGTGGAGGTGGTGGTGGGGGGGGTTGTGGTGTTGTCCCCCCGTGCGTCCCAGCTCCAGGCGGAGACAGTGACCGCCGCCCGCAGCATGTCCTTGTCCCTCTCCTTCAAGCGCCACCTAGGTGTGGGTGGTGGTGGTCGACGGGACCGGTTCACCTCTCGTTGTCGTCGGGCACCGCTGTCGCGCGCGGCGGCCTCCCCCTCCATTTCCATCATTATATAGAGGTGGTCCGATAAGGTCTCCATTCTGTCGGCCACTCTCCATCCGCGGATCTTTCGGTAGAGCCCGGCGGTAGCCCAGGTAACGTCGACGATGGACGATCCCCTCCACGCCACGCAGGTGCTAGTTGTGCCCCTGTTCACCAGGACCAGTCCGAGCGTCGCGGCCCAGTCTGTCAGCATCCTTCCGCGGGAGTCCGTCCTGGTGTCCCCCCAATGCGACGAGCGCGCGTTGAAGTCCCCAAGGACGAGTACCTGACGAGGCATGCATCTACGAACGCAGTCACCGACCTCGTCCAGGAAGTCCCCGAACGAGGCCACTCCGCTGTTGGGCGAGACGTAAATGCCCACTATCGCGATCCCGTTCCACTCGACGGCGACGAAGCCGTTACCGCGATCCAGCAGGGCGCCGGGCGAGCACAACGCCGGCGTCCATGTTATGGCTGTAGATCCGTTCAGATCCCCGATCCAGTTGGGGGCGTCGGGGACGCGGTATGGTTCAGCCACCACAGCGAGTGCGACCCGATTCTCCCGTATAGCCTGGAGAAGCAGGTCCTGCGCCCGTCTGGCTCTTCCTATGTTACATTGGAGCAGGCGGTTGAAGTTACTCCGCCAGCTCCATGGCCTCCTCCCGGCCACTCGTCACTGCTGATGGTGACTCCGCCCCGGTAGCGTTTCCGCCGTAGTTCTCGTTGCCGCCGGCGATGGTAGTGATAACGGTGTCGGCGGCGGCGGCAGACCGACGGGTAAGCTGCCCCTTACTTCTCTTGATTTTCGGGGGGGCACATGCCACTCCGCCCATCCTGTGTCCGGATGGAGCTCCCAGCCGCTCGCATAAGGGACATTTCGGCGCCAAGGCGGGACATCCCCTGGCGCGGTGCCCGCTTTCACCGCACCTGTAGCAAAGACGGCTTCTATCCTCGGCGGACGTGCAAGTTGCCCGTACGTGCCCCAACTCCAGGCACTTGAAGCACTGTAAGGGTCTCTTCGGTATGGCAGAGACCCTCGCGATGGACCACCCCAAGGCCACCCTGCCCGCCTGAGCTAGCTTGCGGGCACCGGCCGCCGGACACCTGACCCATGCCGATCCGAGTCCGCCCCTGGAGACGCCGATCTCGCCGATCCGAACATCCTCGCTGTTGCATCCCGCGGCCAAGGCCAGAGCTTGACGCAGCTCCTCCTTGCCCATTGAGATGTCCACATTGGTGACTCTCAGCTCGGCTTTGATCGTGGGAGTTCCGACCCTTACCTTGGTCGGGTCCAGAACGTCTGCCAGGCGCGTCGCAAGGATCGACGCCTTTTCTCTGTCCTTGTCCCTCGGGACTCTGATGACGATGGCGCCCGTCACCGCCTTCTTCATCGTGACGGCCTCCACGCCTATCTCGCCGAGGGGGATAGCTCTTCTGGCCATCGTTACGACGTCGGCATACGACATGTTGGCTCCCTCGCTTAACGTCAGTGTTACCGCGGATGTACTCGGTGCGCGAGGGAGCTTGACTGTTGGCGACGTCTTTTCCTCCCTGAATGGCTTTTTAACGGTGCCACCGCTGCCCGATTTCGGCGCGCCTCCCATCCTATCTGCCCACGGTTTTTGGACAGTCGCTGGTGGCCGGGACTTCTCCTCTCCTCCAGCGGCGTCCAGCTTCCTTTCGGCGATGTTCTTCTGCCCCATCTTACTTTTTCTCCCTACCACCACGCTCCACCCGCCGTCCTCCCGAGTCCTTGGGGGCGGCGGGGGATCTGTGCGGGCGGGGGGGCGAGTAGCGGAGTATTCCGCGCTCCGTCGGGTTTCGGGAGTGCTTTGTTGCTGCTGCCGCTGTTGTTGCAGCTGTTGTTGTTGTTGCTGCTGCGGCCTCAATAGACTCCCGAGTTGTCTCTCCACCATCTTCGTTATGGAGGGACCCAACTCTTCTAGCTTTCTCTCGAGGGCGTCGAGTCGCGCTTCTTGGGTTGCAGCCTCGACCCGTGGGCGGTCCGCGTCGGCACCGCCGCCACGCAGGCCTTCGATCGCGGGCATAGACCTCCTTGCCAGCTCTCTCCTAAGGGCGGCGTTCTCCTCCTCCAACGCGGACAGTCTCGCCTCCACCAGCCTCATCGCCGCGTTGTTGCCGCTGCTGCCCGCTTGTTCTCTCCTTCGCGGGGCCTCGCTCTTCCATGCGGCCGAGATATAGCTTGCCGCTTCCTTCAGCGCTTTGACGTACGTGCCCTTGAGGTTGGACGATGTGGTCGCCACCTTCATGATCTCGGACACGTGTCTCGTTAATTCCGCGCTGACGTCCGCGGCCGAACTCGTCCTCACTTGTATCTCCAGGTCTTCGGAGACTTCCAAGGTGGCTGTTGTCGCCAGTCTCCTCTTCTTCCCCCTGGATGCGATTGATGCCAGTGATGAGCGAGACGCGAACGAGGCTACCGATTCTTCGTCGTCCGACCTCGCTCGCTCCCGCGATCCTCCCGCAGCAGATGTTGTTATTGTTGTTGCTCCGTCTGACGGGGCCGGCGCAAGGAAAACGCTGCCCGCCCGGCACCCGCTTCTCGTCCTCGGAGTTCTCGGTGTCTCCGTGTATTCTTCCGAGAGTAGACTTCTCGCTTCGCCAGGCGTGGTAACTCGTTCGGGGGCCTGGCGGCCCACCCCCGAGCGGCCGTGGTCGTATGTTGACGACGTAGTGGGGCCCACTTGACTACCCCCGACTACGCCGGTACTGGGGTCTCCCTCCCCTGTACTGTACGTGTTTCTCCTATCTGTTGTGCCTTCCATGGTGAATGAAGTTGTTTCTCGCCGGGTCGTCATCGGGAATCTGTCCTGGTGCCACTCACTCTTTCGCACCCTGTCCCGGAGAGTCCGGAGCAGGGTGACAGGGAGCCCCACGAGAAGGTGAGGTGAGTGGTCTTGACAGGCATGGGCCCACCAACTTCTCCGAAGTTCCTCGCACCGGATCAGCGACCTGACGGGTACCAGAGGCACCGACCGGCCGCCACCCGACTATAGGGGAACATCAGATCCATCGGGGTTTCCCGGGGGGTGGTCCTACGCCCCGAGAACCCATGCCCGCCTCATGCTCCCCAACCTAACCCCAACCTAACCCCAACCTAACCCCAACCTAACCCCAACCTAACCCCAACCTAACCCCAACCTAACCCCAACCTACCCCCAACCTAACCCCAACCTAACCCCAACCTAACCCCAACCTAACCCCAACCTAACCCCAACCTAACCCCAACCTAACCCCAACCTAACCCCAACCTAACCCCAACCTAACCCCAACCTAACCCCAACCTAACCCCAACCTAACCCCAACCTAACCCCAACCTAACCCCAACCTAACCCCAACCTAACCCCAACCTAACCCCAACCTAACCCCAACCTAACCCCAACCTAACCCCAACCTAACCCCAACCTAACCCCAACCTAACCCCAACCTAACCCCAACCTAACCCCAACCTTTTTTTTTTTTTTTTTTTATACGTGGGGAAATCCTCATGGACACCCGGGCGCCACCAGACGCGTCCGGGTAGTGTCGGACTCTTACCGACTAAAACCCCACGATGACCATCCTGGCGTCTTGTCGACTTAGGGTAGGTTCTCTTGCGAATACGACCACCGCTTGTAGTCCGACGCCGCTGGTGTTGTCCTCCGAGATGTTGTTCCGGAGCCAGAGGCAGGTCATCCACCTCTGGCCACGTCGCCGTTGCCTACTTTCAGCCTCCGGGTCCCCTAGTTGGCGTCCGAGCTTCGTCCATCTGCAGGTTTCATCGGGGGGAGGGGGGAGAACTCGCCGTTCGGGGGCACCAATCCCTACTAGGCGCTCTTGCCCCCACCCAGCCGGAAACTCTCGTCGGCGTACCACGATGTCGCCCACAGGTGGAACGGTTGTCCCCCAAACCGACTTCCCCACCCGAACATCCTCCTGGTGGCCCGTACTGCTTCCTCCTGGTTTGGGGTGCCCTCTAGTCTCTCCTGGTCCTTGGTGGAATCCGAAAAAACCGGATTTGGTCACCGCAATCCAAAGCGCCAACGTCATCACGGAGCGGTCACCCATCCCAGACCGCCCCGCAACCTGGGGTGCTTAACTTTCGTGATCTAACGGGAACGAGTGTTTCACCCCAGCCAACGGACGTTGACAACCTTTTTTTTTTTTTTTTTTTTATACGTGGGGAAATCCTCATGGACACCCGGGCGCCACCAGACGCGTCCGGGTAGTGTCGGACTCTTACCGACTAAAACCCCACGATGACCATCCTGGCGTCTTGTGGACTTAGGGTAGGTTCTCTTGCGAATACGACCACCGCTTGTAGTCCGACGCCGCTGGTGTTGTCCTCCGAGATGTTGTTCCGGAGCCAGAGGCAGGTCATCCACCTCTGGCCACGTCGCCGTTGCCTACTTTCAGCCTCCGGGTCCCCCAGTTGGCGTCCGAGCTTCGTCCATCTGCAGGTTTCATCGGGGGGAGGGGGGAGAACTCGCCGTTCGGGGGCACCAATCCCTACTAGGCGCTCTTGCCCCCACCCAGCCGGAAACTCTCGTCGGCGTACCACGATGTCGCCCACAGGTGGAACGGTTGTCCCCCAAACCGACTTCCCCACCCGAACATCCTCCTGGTGGCCCGTACTGCTTCCTCCTGGTTTGGGGTGCCCTCTAGTCTCTCCTGGTCCTTGGTGGAATCCGAAAAAACCGGATTTGGTCACCGCAATCCAAAGCGCCAACGTCATCACGGAGCGGTCACCCATCCCAGACCGCCCCGCAACCTGGGGTGCTTAACTTTCGTGATCTAACGGGAACGAGTGTTTCACCCCAGCCAACGGACGTTGACGACGTTGACAACCTAACCCCAACCTAACCCCAACCTAACCCCAACCTAACCCCAACCTAACCCCAACCTAACCCCAACCTAACCCCAACCTAACCCCAACCTAACCCCAACCTAACCCCAACCTTTTTTTTTTTTTTTTTTTTTTTTTTTTTTCGTGGAGAAATCCTCATGGACTCCCAGCTGCGAGCAGCATGGGAAGTGTCGGACTCTTACCGACTAAAACTCCACGGTGGTCTTCCAGACGGCTGTTCGAGGAGGGCTCAGGGTCTCTTGCGAATACTACCAAGCGCTCCTCGCCGTCTATCTCCCTGCTGGGCGGGAGACTTCCTTGTTAGACAGAAGATCGGGGCCGCCAGGGGGGACCACGCCCCCTAGCGCCCCTTTCCTTGGGTCTTGTTACTTCCTTGATGACTCCTTGGGCGCGTTCACGGCGGCGGTACCGCCAGTCCGTGACGCGCGGAGACTCCTTGTTGCCGCGCCCTGCTGGTATGCTGGGCTTTCTCTCTTTCTCTCTCCGCCCGCTCCTTCACGAGCATAACTTGCTCGCAGAAGGTGCGGACGGCTCTGTACTCCTGGGGCCCCCTGAGCATAGCTTCGATGAGCGTCTCGGGGGCCAATCTCTCGCCGATCTCGAGTCGTAAGACACGTCGCGGTACCTCCCACGCCGGGCAAGCCTCCAGCGTGTGCCGCGCCGTGTCCTCCTCCTCCCCACAGTGGTGACAGATGGTCGCCACCTCTCGCCGGATCTTGAGCAGGTAATCGCCGAACACCCCGTGGCCGGTGAGCACCTGAGTCGTCCTGAATGTGAGCGGGACCCCGCCTTTGTCTCTCCACTTGTCCCAGTTGGGCAGGACGGCGCGGACGGCCCGATGAGGGCGCATCGCATCCTCTTCCAACAGCTGCGAGTGCCACCGCTCCCATGCTTCTAGTCTTGTTTCCTCCCGAACGTCCACGGTTGGTGCCGTCGGCGTGGCACGTCGGTCCAAGGTCGCGGCCCTCCGGTGTTCGTACACCCGGCGAAGGGCAAGGGCCTGTAGCTCGAACGGGGGGGACGCGGCCAGCACGGTCGCTGTCGCGTAGGACACCGTCCTGTATCCCCTCGCTGCCCGGATGGCGATCGTCCTGTGGAGCCTTCTCACCAGAGTCCGGTTACGCCGGCTCACCGCCAGATCATCGGCCCATACGGGCGCTCCGTAAAGGACTCGTGACCTGATCACTCCTTCGTAGAGCCTGCGGACTCCCAATCCTGCCCCGCCGATGTTAGGTAAAAGGCCGCACAGCGCGTTGGCTGCGGCCGTTACTTTCGGGGCTAAGTACTCAAAGTGTGGCTCGAACGTCCACTTACTGTCGACGATCAAGCCCAAGTACTTCATCCGGTGTCCCACAGGGACCTCTTCTCCGTCGATGACTATAGTCGACAGCTCCGCAGGCGGCGTTCCTCTGCGTCGTTGGTCGTAGAACCACAGGGCTTCCGATTTCGCCGGCGACACGCTCAAGCCGAGTCTTCGAATGGCGTGCACCGCGCATGCCACGGCGGTCTCAGTCAGGCATGCGGCGTCGTTCCACCATCGTCCGCTGGCCAGCACCAGCGTGTCATCCGCGTAGCATATCATGCCAGCCCCCGGCGGCATGGGACTTCGGAGGACCGAGTCATAGGCAGTGATCCACAGAATCGGTCCGAGTACCGAGCCCTGCGGCACGCCGCGCTCCACCGGTCGTCGCTCCTTCACGCCGTTTCTGCCTGTGTAGGTGATCCACCTATCGTTCAGATAGGCCTGAATCACCCTGACGAGGTATGGCGGGGACTCGAAGTGTCGCAGCGCCTCCACGATCCTGCTCCAAGGAATGCTATTGAAAGCGTTGGAGATGTCCAAGGAGACGGCTACCGCCACCCCTTCTCGCGCGACCATGTCCTCCGCCATGGATCTCAGCCTCTTTACCGCGTCCACGGTCGAGCGGCCCCGGCGAAATCCAAATTGGCTATCGTGCCATCCGGGAATCCGTCTCTCCATGTGTGCCTCCAGGCGGGCGACTATGATCCTCTCGAAGAGTTTACCCACCTCGTCGAGAAGACACACCGGCCTGTATGCCGATGGCGCGTCCGGCGGTCGACCCTCCTTCCGTAGCAACACGAGTTTCGCCGTGCGCCACGCCCGAGGATAGGCGCCCTCCCTCAGGCACCTGGAGAACAGGTGCCGCAAACGGGGAGCCAAGGTGTCGATCGACTCCGTCCAGACTCGGCCCGGGATCCCGTCCGGACCCGGCGCCACGTCGCGGGATGCCATCTTCTTCGCGGCTTCGAGCAACTCTTCGTCAGTCACTCGAAGTTCCTCGTTCCAATCCGTCGGCGCCGTCCCGTCGATGGTGGTAGGGGCTGGCGCGGACGTCTCGTTGTTGTCCCGCCGTGGGAACAAAGTCCCGATGACGTTGTCCAGTAACGCCGGATCCATGTTTTCGGTCAGCGGGGGGGCCGAAGGTCGCAGTTTCTTCGTAACGATGCGATAGGGCCTCCCCCACGGATCTGAATCGACCAATTCGATCAATCGATCCCAACACCGGGCCTTGGCTAGTTTGATCTCCCGTTGGAGAGCGCGTCTCGTCTCTCTGTATTCTTCATAGCGGCGAGAGATCTCCTCCTCGTCGTGTGTCCGTTTGCGGCGACGCGCCCTTACGAATCTTCTCCGGGCCCGCATGCAACCCGCCCGCATATCGGCTATTTCCGGTGTCCACCAATACACGGAACGGTCGCCTCTGTTTCCCGGGGCGGAGCGCGGCATAGAGGCGTCGCATGCCGCGATCATGTATCCGTGGAGTTCGTCAGCCTCCTCGTCGACGCTACCCAATGTGGAGGTGGTGGTGGGGGGGGTTGTGGTGTTGTCCCCCCGTGCGTCCCAGCTCCAGGCGGAGACAGTGACCGCCGCCCGCAGCATGTCCTTGTCCCTCTCCTTCAAGCGCCACCTAGGTGTGGATGGTGGTGGTCGACGGGACCGGTTCTCCTCTCGTTGTCGTCGGGCACCGCTGTCGCAGGCGGCGGCCTCCCCCTCCATTTCCATCATTATATAGAGGTGGTCCGATAAGGTCTCCATTCTGTCGGCCACTCTCCATCCGTGGATCTTTCGGTAGAGCCCGGCGGTAGCCCAGGTAACGTCGACGATGGACGATCCCCTCCACGCCACGCAGGTGCTAGTTGTGCCCCTGTTCACCAGAATCAGCCCGAGCGTCGCGGCCCAGTCTGTCAGCATCCTGCCGCGGGAGTCCGTCCTGGTGTCCCCCCATTGCGACGAGCGCGCGTTGAAGTCCCCAAGGACGAGTACCTGACGAGGCAGGCATCTACGAACGCAGTCACCGACCTCGTCCAGGAAGTCCCCGAACGAGGCCACTCCGCTGTTGGGCGAGACGTAAATGCCCACTATCGCGATCCCGTTCCACTCGACGGCGACGAAGCCGTTACCGCGATCCAGCAGGGCGCCGGGCGAACACAACGCCGGCGTCCATGTTATGGCTGTTGATCCGTTCAGGTCCCCGATCCAGTTGGGGGCGTCGGGGACGCGGTATGGTTCAGCCACCACAGCGAGTGCGACCCGATTCTCCCGTATAGCCTGGAGAAGCAGGTCCTGCGCCCGTCTGGCTCTTCCTATGTTACATTGGAGCAGGCGGTTGAAGTTACTCCGCCAGCTCCATGGCCTCCTCCCGGCCACTCGTCACTGCTGATGGTGACTCCGCCCCGGTAGCGTTTCCGCCGTAGTTCTCGTTGCCGCCGGCGATGGTAGTGATAACGGTGTCGGCGGCGGCGGCAGACCGACGGGTAAGCTGCTCCTTACTTCTCTTGATTTTCGGGGGGGCACATGCCACTCCGCCCATCCTGTGTCCGGATGGAGCTCCCAGCCGCTCGCATAAGGGGCATTTCGGCGCCAAAGCGGGACATCCCCTGGCGCGGTGCCCGCTTTCACCGCACCTGTAGCAAAGACGGCTTCTATCCTCGGCGGACGTGCAAGTTGCCCGTACGTGCCCCAGCTCCAGGCACTTGAAGCACTGTAAGGGTCTCTTCGGTATGGCAGAGACCCTCGCGATGGACCACCCCAAGACCACCCTGCCCGCCTGAGCTAGCTTGCGGGCACCGGCCGCCGGGCACCTGACCCATGCCGATCCGAGTCCGCCCCTGGAGACGCCGATCTCGCCGATCCGAACATCCTCGCTGCTGCATCCCGCGGCCAAGGCCAGAGCCTGACGCAGCTCCTCCTTGCCCATTGAGATGTCCACATTGGTGACTCTCAGCTCGGCTTTGATCGTGGGAGTTCCGACCCTTACCTTGGTCGGGTCCAGAACGTCTGCCAGGCGCGTCGCAAGGATCGACGCCTTTTCTCTGTCCTTGTCCCTCGGGACTCTGATGACGATGGCGCCCGTCACCGCCTTCTTCATCGTGACGGCCTGCACGCCTATCTCGCCGAGGGGGATAGCTCTTCTGGCCGTCGTTACGACGTCGGCATACGACATGTTGGCTCCCTCGCTTAGCGTCAGTGTTACCGCGGATGTACTCGGTGCGCGAGGGAGCTTGACTGTTGGCGACGTCTTTTCCTTCCTGAATGGCTTTTTAGCGGTGCCACCGCAACCCGATTTCGGCGCGCCTCCCATCCTATCTGCCCACGGTTTTTGGACAGTCGCTGGTGGCCGGGACTTCTCCTCTCCTCCAGCGGCGTCCAGCTTCCTTTCGGCGATGTTCCTCTGCCCCATCTTGCTTTTTCTCCCTACCACCACGCTCCACCCGCCGTCCTCCCGAGTCCTTGGGGGCGGCGGAGGATCTGCGCGGGCGGGGGGGCGAGTAGCGGAGTATTCCGCGCTCCGTCGGGTTTCGGGAGTGCTTTGTTGCTGCTGCCGCTGTTGTTGCAGCTGTTGTTGTTGTTGCTGCTGCGGCTTCAATAGACTCCCGAGTTGTCTCTCCACCATCTTCGTTATGGAGGGACCCAACTCTTCTAGCTTTCTCTCGAGGGCGTCGAGTCGCGCTTCTTGGGTTGCAGCCTCGACCCGTGGGCGGTCCGCGTCGGCACCGCCGCCCCGCAGGCCTTCGATCGCGGGCATAGACCTCCTTGCCAGCTCTCTCCTAAGGGCGGCGTTCTCCTCCTCCAACGCGGACAGTCTCGCCTCCACCAGCCTCATTGCCGCGTTGTTGCCGCTGCTGCCCGCTTGTTCTCTCCTTCGCGGGGCCTCGCTCTTCCATGCGGCCGAGATATAGCTTGCCGCTTCCTTCAGCGCTTTGACGTACGTGCCCTTGAGGTTGGACGATGTGGTCGCCACCTTCATGATCTCGGACACGTGTCTCGTTAATTCCGCGCTGACGTCCGCGGCCGAACTCGTCCTCACTTGTATCTCCAGATCTTCGGAGACTTCCAAGGTGGCTGTTGTCGCCAGTCTCCTCTTCTTCCCCCTGGATGCGATTGATGCCAGTGATGAGCGAGACGCGAACGAGGCTACCGATTCTTCGTCGTCCGACCTCGCTCGCTCCCGCGATCCTCCCGCAGCAGATGTTGTTATTGTTGTTGCTCCGTCTGACGGGGCCGGCGCAAGGAAAACGCTGCCCGCCCGGCACCCGCTTCTCGTCCTCGGAGTTCTCGATGTCTCCATGTATTCTTCCGAGAATAGACTTCTCGCTTCGCCAGGCGTGGTAACACGTTCGGGGGCCTGGCGGCCCACCCCCGAGCGGCCGTGGTCGTATGTTGACGACGTAGTGGGGCCCACTTGACTACCCCCGACTACGCCGGTACTGGGGTCTCCCTCCCCTGTACTGTACGTGTTTCTCCTATCTGTTGTGCCTTCCATGGTGAATGAAGTTGTTTCTCGCCGGGTCGTCATCGGGAATCTGTCCTGGTGCCACTCACTCTTTCGCACCCTGTCCCGGAGAGTCCGGAGCAGGGTGACAGGGAGCCCCACGAGAAGGTGAGGTGAGTGGTCTTGACAGGCATGGGCCCACCAACTTCTCCGAAGTTCCTCGCACCGGATCAGCGACCTGACGGGTACCAGAGGCACCGACCGGCCGCCACCCGACTATAGGGGAACATCAGATCCATCGGGGTTTCCCGGGGGGTGGTCCTACGCCCCGAGAACCCATGCCCGCCTCATGCTCCCCAAACAAGGTGTGCCGGATTTTTACCGGCTAAAACCTCCACGGGCGGGATCGGTAGTCTGTAGGAGGAATCACAAACACTGGTGGTACTAACCAAGCACTCATAGAAAGTACTACAACACAATAGGGCAAGGGGATCCACTTGCCCGTTGTACACTACTTCTAAGAGAAGATATTTTGGCTTTCCTTCTTTTCCTAATCTTTGTAAATAATACCCAGGTAAGGATTCGAACTCGTGACGCGTCTTCTACCGTACAAGCTCTTTACGAGCGTAGCTGACGAACCCGCCAACCTAACCCCAACCTAACCCCAACCTAACCCCAACCTAACCCCAACCTAACCCCAACCTAACCCCAACCTAACCCCAACCTAACCCCAACCTAACCCCAACCTAACCCCAACCTTTTTTTTTTTTTTTTTTTTTTTTTTTTTTTTTTTTTTTTTTTTTTTTTTATACGTGGGGAAATCCTCATGGACACCCGGGCGCCACCAGACGCGTCCGGGTAGTGTCGGACTCTTACCGACTAAAACCCCACGATGACCATCCTGGCGTCTTGTGGACTTAGGGTAGGTTCTCTTGCGAATACGACCACCGCTTGTAGTCCGACGCCGCTGGTGTTGTCCTCCGAGATGTTGTTCCGGAGCCAGAGGCAGGTCATCCACCTCTGGCCACGTCGCCGTTGCCTACTTTCAGCCTCCGGGTCCCCCAGTTGGCGTCCGAGCTTCGTCCATCTGCAGGTTTCATCGGGGGGAGGGGGGAGAACTCGCCGTTCGGGGGCACCAATCCCTACTAGGCGCTCTTGCCCCCACCCAGCCGGAAACTCTCGTCGGCGTACCACGATGTCGCCCACAGGTGGAACGGTTGTCCCCCAAACCGACTTCCCCACCCAAACATCCTCCTGGTGGCCCGTACTGCTTCCTCCTGGTTTGGGGTGCCCTCTAGTCTCTCCTGGTCCTTGGTGGAATCCGAAAAAACCGGATTTGGTCACCGCAATCCAAAGCGCCAACGTCATCACGGAGCGGTCACCCACCCCAGACCGCCCCGCAACCTGGGGTGCTTAACTTTCGTGATCTAACGGGAACGAGTGTTTCACCCCAGCCAACGGACGTTGACAACCTAACCCCAACCTAACCCCAACCTAACCCCAACCTAACCCCAACCTTTTTTTTTTTTTTTTTTTTTTTTCGTGGAGAAATCCTCATGGACTCCCAGCTGCGAGCAGCATGGGAAGTGTCGGACTCTTACCGACTAAAACTCCACGGTGGTCTTCCAGACGGCTGTTCGAGGAGGGCTCAGGGTCTCTTGCGAATACTACCAAGCGCTCCTCGCCGTCTATCTCCCTGCTGGGCGGGAGACTTCCTTGTTAGACAGAAGATCGGGGCCGCCAGGGGGGACCACGCCCCCTAGCGCCCCTTTCCTTGGGTCTTGTTACTTCCTTGATGACTCCTTGGGCGCGATTCACGGCGGCGGTACCGCCGGTCCGTGACGCGCGGAGACTCCTTGTTGCCGCGCCCTGCTGGTATGCTGGGCTTTCTCTCTTTCTCTCTCCGCCCGCTCCTTCACGAGCATAACTTGCTCGCAGAAGGTGCGGACGGCTCTGTACTCCTGGGGCCCCCTGAGCATAGCTTCGATGAGCGTCTCGGGGGCCAATCTCTCGCCGATCTCGAGTCGTAAGACACGTCGCGGTACCTCCCACGCCGGGCAAGCCTCCAGCGTGTGCCGCGCCGTGTCCTCCTCCTCCCCACAGTGGTGACAGATGGTCGTCACCTCTCGCCGGATCTTGAGCAGGTAATCGCCGAACACCCCGTGGCCGGTGAGCACCTGAGTCGTCCTGAATGTGAGCGGGACCCCGCCTTTGTCTCTCCACTTGTCCCAGTTGGGCAGGACGGCGCGGACGGCCCGATGAGGGCGCATCGCATCCTCTTCCAACAGCTGCGAGTGCCACCGCTCCCATGCTTCTAGTCTTGTTTCCTCCCGAACGTCCACGGTTGGTGCCGTCGGCGTGGCACGTCGGTCCAAGGTCGCGGCCCTCCGGTGTTCGTACACCCGGCGAAGGGCAAGGGCCTGTAGCTCGAACGGGGGGGACGCGGCCAGCACGGTCGCTGTCGCGTAGGACACCGTCCTGTATCCCCTCGCTGCCCGGATGGCGATCGTCCTGTGGAGCCTTCTCACCAGAGTCCGGTTACGCCGGCTCACCGCCAGATCATCGGCCCATACGGGCGCTCCGTAAAGGACTCGTGACCTGATCACTCCTTCGTAGAGCCTGCGGACTCCCAATCCTGCCCCGCCGATGTTAGGTAAAAGGCCGCACAGCGCGTTGGCTGCGGCCGTTACTTTCGGGGCTAAGTACTCAAAGTGTGGCTCGAACGTCCACTTACTGTCGACGATCAAGCCCAAGTACTTCATCCGGTGTCCCACAGGGACCTCTTCTCCGTCGATGACTATAGTCGACAGATCCGCAGGCGGCGTTCCTCTGCGTCGTTGGTCGTAGAACCACAGGGCTTCCGATTTCGCCGGCGACACGCTCAAGCCGAGTCTTCGAATGGCGTGCACCGCGCATGCCACGGCGGTCTCAGTCAGGCATGCGGCGTCGTTCCACCATCGTCCGCTGGCCAGCACCAGCGTGTCATCCGCGTAGCATATCATGCCAGCCCCCGGCGGCATGGGACTTCGGAGGACCGAGTCATAGGCAGTGATCCACAGAATCGGTCCGAGTACCGAGCCCTGCGGCACGCCGCGCTCCACCGGTCTTCGCTCCTTCACGCCGTTTCTGCCTGTGTAGGTGATCCACCTATCGTTCAGATAGGCCTGAATCACCCTAACGAGGTATGGCGGGGACTCGAAGTGTCGCGGCGCCTCCACGATCCTGCTCCAAGGAATGCTATTGAAAGCGTTGGAGATGTCCAAGGAGACGGCTACCGCCACCCCTTCTCGCGCGACCATGTCCTCCGCCATGGATCTCAGCCTCTTTACCGCGTCCACGGTCGAGCGGCCCCGGCGAAATCCAAATTGGCTATCGTGCCATCCGGGAATCCGTCTCTCCATGTGTGCCTCCAGGCGGGCGACTATGATCCTCTCGAAGAGTTTACCCACCTCGTCGAGAAGACACACCGGCCTGTATGCCGATGGCGCGTCCGGCGGTCGACCCTCCTTCCGTAGCAGCACGAGTTTCGCCGTGCGCCACGCCCGAGGATAGGCGCCCTCCTTCAGGCACCTGGAGAACAGGTGCCGCAAACGGGGAGCCAAGGTGTCGATCGACTCCGTCCAGACCCGGCCCGGGATCCCGTCCGGACCCGGCGCCACGTCGCGGGATGCCATCTTCTTCGCGGCTTCGAGCAACTCTTCCTCAGTCACTCGAAGTTCCTCGTTCCAATCCGTCGGCGCCGTCCCGTCGATGGTGGTAGGGGCTGGCGCGGACGTCTCGTTGTTGTCCCGCCGTGGGAACAAAGTCCCGATGACGTTGTCCAGTAACGCCGGATCCATGTTTTCGGTCAGCGGGGGGGCCGAAGGTCGCAGTTTCTTCGTAACGATGCGATAGGGCCTCCCCCACGGATCTGAATCGACCAATTCGATCAATCGATCCCAACACCGGGCCTTGGCTAGTTTGATCTCCCGTTGGAGAGCGCGTCTCGTCTCTCTGTATTCTTCATAGCGGCGAGAGATCTCCTCCTCGTCGTGTGTCCGTCTGCGGCGACGCGCCCTTACGAATCTTCTCCGGGCCCGCATGCAACCCGCCCGCATATCGGCTATTTCCGGTGTCCACCAATACACGGAACGGTCGCCTCTGTTTCCCGGGGCGGAGCGCGGCATAGAGGCGTCGCATGCCGCGATCATGTATCCGTGGAGTTCGTCAGCCTCCTCGTCGACGCTACCCAATGTGGAGGTGGTGGTGGGGGGGGGTTGTGGTGTTGTCCCCCCGTGCGTCCCAGCTCCAGGCGGAGACAGTGACCGCCGCCCGCAGCATGTCCTTGTCCCTCTCCTTCAAGCGCCACCTAGGTGTGGGTGGTGGTGGTCGACGGGACCGGTTCTCCTCTCGTTGTCGTCGGGCACCGCTGTCGCGCGCGGCGGCCTCCCCCTCCATTTCCATCATTATATAGAGGTGGTCCGATAAGGTCTCCATTCTGTCGGCCACTCTCCATCCGTGGATCTTTCGGTAGAGCCCGGCGGTAGCCCAGGTAACGTCGACGATGGACGATCCCCTCCACGCCACGCAGGTGCTAGTTGTGCCCCTGTTCACCAGGACCAGTCCGAGCGTCGCGGCCCAGTCTGTCAGCATCCTTCCGCGGGAGTCCGTCCTGGTGTCCCCCCATTGCGACGAGCGCGCGTTGAAGTCCCCAAGGACGAGTACCTGACGAGGCATGCATCTACGAACGCAGTCACCGACCTCGTCCAGGAAGTCCCCGAACGGGGCCACTCCGCTGTTGGGCGAGACGTAAATGCCCACTATCGCGATCCCGTTCCACTCGACGGCGACGAAGCCGTTACCGCGATCCAGCAGGGCGCCGGGCGAACACAACGCCGGCGTCCATGTTATGGCTGTAGATCCGTTCAGATCCCCGATCCAGTTGGGGGAGTCGGGGACGCGGTATGGTTCAGCCACCACAGCGAGTGCGACCCGATTCTCCCGTATAGCCTGGAGAAGCAGGTCCTGCGCCCGTCTGGCTCTTCCTATGTTACATTGGAGCAGGCGGTTAAAGTTACTCCGCCAGCTCCATGGCCTCCTCCCGGCCACTCGTCACTGCTGATGGTGACTCCGCCCCGGTAGCGTTTCCGCCGTAGTTCTCGTTGCCGCCGGCGATGGTAGTGATAACGGTGTCGGCGGCGGCGGCAGACCGACGGGTAAGCTGCCCCTTACTTCTCTTGATTTTCGGGGGGGCACATGCCACTCCGCCCATCCTGTGTCCGGATGGAGCTCCCAGTCGCTCGCATAAGGGACATTTCGGCGCCAAGGCGGGACATCCCCTGGCGCGGTGCCCGCTTTCACCGCACCTGTAGCAAAGACGGCTTCTATCCTCGGCGGACGTGCAAGTTGCCCGTACGTGCCCCAACTCCAGGCACTTGAAGCACTGTAAGGGTCTCTTCGGTATGGCAGAGACCCTCGCGATGGACCACCCCAAGGCCACCCTGCCCGCCTGAGCTAGCTTGCGGGCACCGGCCGCCGGACACCTGACCCATGCCGATCCGAGTCCGCCCCTGGAGACGCCGATCTCGCCGATCCGAACATCCTCGCTGTTGCATCCCGCGGCCAAGGCCAGAGCTTGACGCAGCTCCTCCCTGCCCATTGAGATGTCCACATTGGTGACCCTCAGCTCGGCTTTGATCGTGGGAGTTCCGACCCTTACCTTGGTCGGGTCCAGAACGTCTGCCAGGCGCGTCGCAAGGATCGACGCCTTTTCTCTGTCCTTGTCCCTCGGGACTCTGATGACGATGGCGCCCGTCACCGCCTTCTTCATCGTGACGGCCTCCACGCCTATCTCGCCGAGGGGGATAGCTCTTCTGGCCGTCGTTACGACGTCGGCATACGACATGTTGGCTCCCTCGCTTAGCGTCAGTGTTACCGCGGATGTACTCGGTGCGCGAGGGAGCTTGACTGTTGGCGACGTCTTTTCCTTCCTGAATGGCTTTTTAACGGTGCCACCGCTGCCCGATTTCGGCGCGCCTCCCATCCTATCTGCCCACGGTTTTTGGACAGTCGCTGGTGGCCGGGACTTCTCCTCTCCTCCAGCGGCGTCCAGCTTCCTTTCGGCGATGTTCCTCTGCCCCATCTTGCTTTTTCTCCCTACCACCACGCTCCACCCGCCGTCCTCCCGAGTCCTTGGGGGCGGCGGAGGATCTGCGCGGGCGGGGGGGCGAGTAGCGGAGTATTCCGCGCTCCGTCGGGTTTCGGGAGTGCTTTGTTGCTGCTGCCGCTGTTGTTGCAGCTGTTGTTGTTGTTGCTGCTGCGGCTTCAATAGACTCCCGAGTTGTCTCTCCACCATCTTCGTTATGGAGGGACCCAACTCTTCTAGCTTTCTCTCGAGGGCGTCGAGTCGCGCTTCTTGGGTTGCAGCCTCGACCCGTGGGCGGTCCGTGTCGGCACCGCCGCCCCGCAGGCCTTCGATCGCGGGCATAGACCTCCTTGCCAGCTCTCTCCTAAGGGCGGCGTTCTCCTCCTCCAACGCGGACAGTCTCGCCTCCACCAGCCTCATCGCCGCGTTGTTGCCGCTGCTGCCCGCTTGTTCTCTCCTTCGCGGGGCCTCGCTCTTCCATGCGGCCGAGATATAGCTTGCCGCTTCCTTCAGCGCTTTGACGTACGTGCCCTTGAGGTTGGACGATGTGGTCGCCACCTTCATGATCTCGGACACGTGTCTCGTTAATTCCGCGCTGACGTCCGCGGCCGAACTCGTCCTCACTTGTATCTCCAGATCTTCGGAGACTTCCAAGGTGGCTGTTGTCGCCAGTCTCCTCTTCTTCCCCCTGGATGCGATTGATGCCAGTGATGAGCGAGACGCGAACGAGGCTACCGATTCTTCGTCGTCCGACCTCGCTCGCTCCCGCGATCCTCCCGCAGCAGATGTTGTTATTGTTGTTGCTCCGTCTGACGGGGCCGGCGCAAGGAAAACGCTGCCCGCCCGGCACCCGCTTCTCGTCCTCGGAGTTCTCGATGTCTCCATGTATTCTTCCGAGAATAGACTTCTCGCTTCGCCAGGCGTGGTAACACGTTCGGGGGCCTGGCGGCCCACCCCCGAGCGGCCGTGGTCGTATGTTGACGACGTAGTGGGGCCCACTTGACTACCCCCGACTACGCCGGTACTGGGGTCTCCCTCCCCTGTACTGTACGTGTTTCTCCTATCTGTTGTGCCTTCCATGGTGAATGAAGTTGTTTCTCGCCGGGTCGTCATCGGGAATCTGTCCTGGTGCCACTCACTCTTTCGCACCCTGTCCCGGAGAGTCCGGAGCAGGGTGACAGGGAGCCCCACGAGAAGGTGAGGTGAGTGGTCTTGACAGGCATGGGCCCACCAACTTCTCCGAAGTTCCTCGCACCGGATCAGCGACCTGACGGGTACCAGAGGCACCGACCGGCCGCCACCCGACTATAGGGGAACATCAGATCCATCGGGGTTTCCCGGGGGGTGGTCCTACGCCCCGAGAACCCATGCCCGCCTCATGCTCCCCAAACAAGGTGTGCCGGATTTTTACCGGCTAAAACCTCCACGGGCGGGATCGGTAGTCTGTAGGAGGAATCACAAACACTGGTGGTACTAACCAAGCACTCATAGAAAGTACTACAACACAATAGGGCAAGGGGATCCACTTGCCCGTTGTACACTACTTCTAAGAGAAGATATTTTGGCTTTCCTTCTTTTCCTAATCTTTGTAAATAATACCCAGGTAAGGATTCGAACTCGTGACGCGTCTTCTACCGTACAAGCTCTTTACGAGCGTAGCTGACGAACCCGCCAACCTAACCCCAACCTAACCCCAACCTAACCCCAACCTAACCCCAACCTAACCCCAACCTAACCCCAACCTAACCCCAACCTAACCCCAACCTAACCCCAACCTAACCCCAACCTTTTTTTTTTTTTTTTTTTTTTTTTTTTTTTTTTTTTTTTTTTTTTTTTATACGTGGGGAAATCCTCATGGACACCCGGGCGCCACCAGACGCGTCCGGGTAGTGTCGGACTCTTACCGACTAAAACCCCACGATGACCATCCTGGCGTCTTGTGGACTTAGGGTAGGTTCTCTTGCGAATACGACCACCGCTTGTAGTCCGACGCCGCTGGTGTTGTCCTCCGAGATGTTGTTCCGGAGCCAGAGGCAGGTCATCCACCTCTGGCCACGTCGCCGTTGCCTACTTTCAGCCTCCGGGTCCCCCAGTTGGCGTCCGAGCTTCGTCCATCTGCAGGTTTCATCGGGGGGAGGGGGGAGAACTCGCCGTTCGGGGGCACCAATCCCTACTAGGCGCTCTTGCCCCCACCCAGCCGGAAACTCTCGTCGGCGTACCACGATGTCGCCCACAGGTGGAACGGTTGTCCCCCAAACCGACTTCCCCACCCAAACATCCTCCTGGTGGCCCGTACTGCTTCCTCCTGGTTTGGGGTGCCCTCTAGTCTCTCCTGGTCCTTGGTGGAATCCGAAAAAACCGGATTTGGTCACCGCAATCCAAAGCGCCAACGTCATCACGGAGCGGTCACCCATCCCAGACCGCCCCGCAACCTGGGGTGCTTAACTTTCGTGATCTAACGGGAACGAGTGTTTCACCCCAGCCAACGGACGTTGACAACCTAACCCCAACCTAACCCCAACCTAACCCCAACCTAACCCCAACCTAACCCCAACCTAACCCCAACCTAACCCCAACCTTTTTTTTTTTTTTTTTTTTTTTTTTTTTTTTCGTGGAGAAATCCTCATGGACTCCCAGCTGCGAGCAGCATGGGAAGTGTCGGACTCTTACCGACTAAAACTCCACGGTGGTCTTCCAGACGGCTGTTCGAGGAGGGCTCAGGGTCTCTTGCGAATACTACCAAGCGCTCCTCGCCGTCTATCTCCCTGCTGGGCGGGAGACTTCCTTGTTAGACAGAAGATCGGGGCCGCCAGGGGGGACCACGCCCCCTAGCGCCCCTTTCCTTGGGTCTTGTTACTTCCTTGATGACTCCTTGGGCGCGATTCACGGCGGCGGTACCGCCGGTCCGTGACGCGCGGAGACTCCTTGTTGCCGCGCCCTGCTGGTATGCTGGGTTTTCTCTCTTTCTCTCTCCGCCCGCTCCTTCACGAGCATAACTTGCTCGCAGAAGGTGCGGACGGCTCTGTACTCCTGGGGCCCCCTGAGCATAGCTTCGATGAGCGTCTCGGGGGCCAATCTCTCGCCGATCTCGAGTCGTAAGACACGTCGCGGTACCTCCCACGCCGGGCAAGCCTCCAGCGTGTGCCGCGCCGTGTCCTCCTCCTCCCCACAGTGGTGACAGATGGTCGTCACCTCTCGCCGGATCTTGAGCAGGTAATCGCCGAACACCCCGTGGCCGGTGAGCACCTGAGTCGTCCTGAATGTGAGCGGGACCCCGCCTTTGTCTCTCCACTTGTCCCAGTTGGGCAGGACGGCGCGGACGGCCCGATGAGGGCGCATCGCATCCTCTTCCAACAGCTGCGAGTGCCACCGCTCCCATGCTTCTAGTCTTGTTTCCTCCCGAACGTCCACGGTTGGTGCCGTCGGCGTGGCACGTCGGTCCAAGGTCGCGGCCCTCCGGTGTTCGTACACCCGGCGAAGGGCAAGGGCCTGTAGCTCGAACGGGGGGGACGCGGCCAGCACGGTCGCTGTCGCGTAGGACACCGTCCTGTATCCCCTCGCTGCCCGGATGGCGATCGTCCTGTGGAGCCTTCTCACCAGAGTCCGGTTACGCCGGCTCACCGCCAGATCATCGGCCCATACGGGCGCTCCGTAAAGGACTCGTGACCTGATCACTCCTTCGTAGAGCCTGCGGACTCCCAATCCTGCCCCGCCGATGTTAGGTAAAAGGCCGCACAGCGCGTTGGCTGCGGCCGTTACTTTCGGGGCTAAGTACTCAAAGTGTGGCTCGAACGTCCACTTACTGTCGACGATCAAGCCCAAGTACTTCATCCGGTGTCCCACAGGGACCTCTTCTCCGTCGATGACTATAGTCGACAGATCCGCAGGCGGCGTTCCTCTGCGTCGTTGGTCGTAGAACCACAGGGCTTCCGATTTCGCCGGCGACACGCTCAAGCCGAGTCTTCGAATGGCGTGCACCGCGCATGCCACGGCGGTCTCAGTCAGGCATGCGGCGTCGTTCCACCATCGTCCGCTGGCCAGCACCAGCGTGTCATCCGCGTAGCATATCATGCCAGCCCCCGGCGGCATGGGACTTCGGAGGACCGAGTCATAGGCAGTGATCCACAGAATCGGTCCGAGTACCGAGCCCTGCGGCACGCCGCGCTCCACCGGTCTTCGCTCCTTCACGCCGTTTCTGCCTGTGTAGGTGATCCACCTATCGTTCAGATAGGCCTGAATCACCCTAACGAGGTATGGCGGGGACTCGAAGTGTCGCAGCGCCTCCACGATCCTGCTCCAAGGAATGCTATTGAAAGCGTTGGAGATGTCCAAGGAGACGGCTACCGCCACCCCTTCTCGGGCGACCATGTCCTCCGCCATGGATCTCAGCCTCTTTACCGCGTCCACGGTCGAGCGGCCCCGGCGAAATCCAAATTGGCTATCGTGCCATCCGGGAATCCGTCTCTCCATGTGTGCCTCCAGGCGGGCGACTATGATCCTCTCGAAGAGTTTACCCACCTCGTCGAGAAGACACACCGGCCTGTATGCCGATGGCGCGTCCGGCGGTCGACCCTCCTTCCGTAGCAGCACGAGTTTCGCCGTGCGCCACGCCCGAGGATAGGCGCCCTCCTTCAGGCACCTGGAGAACAGGTGCCGCAAACGGGGAGCCAAGGTGTCGATCGACTCCGTCCAGACCCGGCCCGGGATCCCGTCCGGACCCGGCGCCACGTCGCGGGATGCCATCTTCTTCGCGGCTTCGAGCAACTCTTCCTCAGTCACTCGAAGTTCCTCGTTCCAATCCGTCGGCGCCGTCCCGTCGATGGTGGTAGGGGCTGGCGCGGACGTCTCGTTGTTGTCCCGCCGTGGGAACAAAGTCCCGATGACGTTGTCCAGTAACGCCGGATCCATGTTTTCGGTCAGCGGGGGGGCCGAAGGTCGCAGTTTCTTCGTAACGATGCGATAGGGCCTCCCCCACGGATCTGAATCGACCAATTCGATCAATCGATCCCAACACCGGGCCTTGGCTAGTTTGATCTCCCGTTGGAGAGCGCGTCTCGTCTCTCTGTATTCTTCATAGCGGCGAGAGATCTCCTCCTCGTCGTGTGTCCGTCTGCGGCGACGCGCCCTTACGAATCTTCTCCGGGCCCGCATGCAACCCGCCCGCATATCGGCTATTTCCGGTGTCCACCAATACACGGAACGGTCGCCTCTGTTTCCCGGGGCGGAGCGCGGCATAGAGGCGTCGCATGCCGCGATCATGTATCCGTGGAGTTCGTCAGCCTCCTCGTCGACGCTACCCAATGTGGAGGTGGTGGTGGGGGGGGTTGTGGTGTTGTCCCCCCGTGCGTCCCAGCTCCAGGCGGAGACAGTGACCGCCGCCCGCAGCATGTCCTTGTCCCTCTCCTTCAAGCGCCACCTAGGTGTGGGTGGTGGTGGTCGACGGGACCGGTTCTCCTCTCGTTGTCGTCGGGCACCGCTGTCGCGCGCGGCGGCCTCCCCCTCCATTTCCATCATTATATAGAGGTGGTCCGATAAGGTCTCCATTCTGTCGGCCACTCTCCATCCGTGGATCTTTCGGTAGAGCCCGGCGGTAGCCCAGGTAACGTCGACGATGGACGATCCCCTCCACGCCACGCAGGTGCTAGTTGTGCCCCTGTTCACCAGGACCAGTCCGAGCGTCGCGGCCCAGTCTGTCAGCATCCTTCCGCGGGAGTCCGTCCTGGTGTCCCCCCATTGCGACGAGCGCGCGTTGAAGTCCCCAAGGACGAGTACCTGACGAGGCATGCATCTACGAACGCAGTCACCGACCTCGTCCAGGAAGTCCCCGAACGAGGCCACTCCGCTGTTGGGCGAGACGTAAATGCCCACTATCGCGATCCCGTTCCACTCGACGGCGACGAAGCCGTTACCGCGATCCAGCAGGGCGCCGGGCGAACACAACGCCGGCGTCCATGTTATGGCTGTAGATCCGTTCAGATCCCCGATCCAGTTGGGGGCGTCGGGGACGCGGTATGGTTCAGCCACCACAGCGAGTGCGACCCGATTCTCCCGTATAGCCTGGAGAAGCAGGTCCTGCGCCCGTCTGGCTCTTCCTATGTTACATTGGAGCAGGCGGTTAAAGTTACTCCGCCAGCTCCATGGCCTCCTCCCGGCCACTCGTCACTGCTGATGGTGACTCCGCCCCGGTAGCGTTTCCGCCGTAGTTCTCGTTGCCGCCGGCGATGGTAGTGATAACGGTGTCGGCGGCGGCGGCAGACCGACGGGTAAGCTGCCCCTTACTTCTCTTGATTTTCGGGGGGGCACATGCCACTCCGCCCATCCTGTGTCCGGATGGAGCTCCCAGTCGCTCGCATAAGGGACATTTCGGCGCCAAGGCGGGACATCCCCTGGCGCGGTGCCCGCTTTCACCGCACCTGTAGCAAAGACGGCTTCTATCCTCGGCGGACGTGCAAGTTGCCCGTACGTGCCCCAACTCCAGGCACTTGAAGCACTGTAAGGGTCTCTTCGGTATGGCAGAGACCCTCGCGATGGACCACCCCAAGGCCACCCTGCCCGCCTGAGCTAGCTTGCGGGCACCGGCCGCCGGACACCTGACCCATGCCGATCCGAGTCCGCCCCTGGAGACGCCGATCTCGCCGATCCGAACATCCTCGCTGTTGCATCCCGCGGCCAAGGCCAGAGCTTGACGCAGCTCCTCCTTGCCCATTGAGATGTCCACATTGGTGACTCTCAGCTCGGCTTTGATCGTGGGAGTTCCGACCCTTACCTTGGTCGGGTCCAGAACGTCTGCCAGGCGCGTCGCAAGGATCGACGCCTTTTCTCTGTCCTTGTCCCTCGGGACTCTGATGACGATGGCGCCCGTCACCGCCTTCTTCATCGTGACGGCCTCCACGCCTATCTCGCCGAGGGGGATAGCTCTTCTGGCCATCGTTACGACGTCGGCATACGACATGTTGGCTCCCTCGCTTAACGTCAGTGTTACCGCGGATGTACTCGGTGCGCGAGGGAGCTTGACTGTTGGCGACGTCTTTTCCTCCCTGAATGGCTTTTTAACGGTGCCACCGCTGCCCGATTTCGGCGCGCCTCCCATCCTATCTGCCCACGGTTTTTGGACAGTCGCTGGTGGCCGGGACTTCTCCTCTCCTCCAGCGGCGTCCAGCTTCCTTTCGGCGATGTTCTTCTGCCCCATCTTACTTTTTCTCCCTACCACCACGCTCCACCCGCCGTCCTCCCGAGTCCTTGGGGGCGGCGGGGGATCTGTGCGGGCGGGGGGGCGAGTAGCGGAGTATTCCGCGCTCCGTCGGGTTTCGGGAGTGCTTTGTTGCTGCTGCCGCTGTTGTTGCAGCTGTTGTTGTTGTTGCTGCTGCGGCCTCAATAGACTCCCGAGTTGTCTCTCCACCATCTTCGTTATGGAGGGACCCAACTCTTCTAGCTTTCTCTCGAGGGCGTCGAGTCGCGCTTCTTGGGTTGCAGCCTCGACCCGTGGGCGGTCCGCGTCGGCACCGCCGCCCCGCAGGCCTTCGATCGCGGGCATAGACCTCCTTGCCAGCTCTCTCCTAAGGGCGGCGTTCTCCTCCTCCAACGCGGACAGTCTCGCCTCCACCAGCCTCATTGCCGCGTTGTTGCCGCTGCTGCCCGCTTGTTCTCTCCTTCGCGGGGCCTCGCTCTTCCATGCGGCCGAGATATAGCTTGCCGCTTCCTTCAGCGCTTTGACGTACGTGCCCTTGAGGTTGGACGATGTGGTCGCCACCTTCATGATCTCGGACACGTGTCTCGTTAATTCCGCGCTGACGTCCGCGGCCGAACTCGTCCTCACTTGTATCTCCAGATCTTCGGAGACTTCCAAGGTGGCTGTTGTCGCCAGTCTCCTCTTCTTCCCCCTGGATGCGATTGATGCCAGTGATGAGCGAGACGCGAACGAGGCTACCGATTCTTCGTCGTCCGACCTCGCTCGCTCCCGCGATCCTCCCGCAGCAGATGTTGTTATTGTTGTTGCTCCGTCTGACGGGGCCGGCGCAAGGAAAACGCTGCCCGCCCGGCACCCGCTTCTCGTCCTCGGAGTTCTCGATGTCTCCATGTATTCTTCCGAGAATAGACTTCTCGCTTCGCCAGGCGTGGTAACACGTTCGGGGGCCTGGCGGCCCACCCCCGAGCGGCCGTGGTCGTATGTTGACGACGTAGTGGGGCCCACTTGACTACCCCCGACTACGCCGGTA
This sequence comes from Bombus terrestris, assembly GCF_910591885.1. Taxonomy (NCBI): domain Eukaryota; kingdom Metazoa; phylum Arthropoda; class Insecta; order Hymenoptera; family Apidae; genus Bombus; species Bombus terrestris. The sequence goes on along the minus strand of NW_025963569.1, from coordinate 856,657 downwards.
CTGGGGTCTCCCTCCCCTGTACTGTACGTGTTTCTCCTATCTGTTGTGCCTTCCATGGTGAATGAAGTTGTTTCTCGCCGGGTCGTCATCGGGAATCTGTCCTGGTGCCACTCACTCTTTCGCACCCTGTCCCGGAGAGTCCGGAGCAGGGTGACAGGGAGCCCCACGAGAAGGTGAGGTGAGTGGTCTTGACAGGCATGGGCCCACCAACTTCTCCGAAGTTCCTCGCACCGGATCAGCGACCTGACGGGTACCAGAGGCACCGACCGGCCGCCACCCGACTATAGGGGAACATCAGATCCATCGGGGTTTCCCGGGGGGTGGTCCTACGCCCCGAGAACCCATGCCCGCCTCATGCTCCCCAACCTAACCCCAACCTAACCCCAACCTAACCCCAACCTAACCCCAACCTAACCCCAACCTAACCCCAACCTAACCCCAACCTAACCCCAACCTAACCCCAACCTAACCCCAACCTAACCCCAACCTAACCCCAACCTAACCCCAACCTAACCCCAACCTAACCCCAACCTAACCCCAACCTTTTTTTTTTTTTTTTTTTTTTTTTTTTCGTGGAGAAATCCTCATGGACTCCCAGCTGCGAGCAGCATGGGAAGTGTCGGACTCTTACCGACTAAAACTCCACGGTGGTCTTCCAGACGGCTGTTCGAGGAGGGCTCAGGGTCTCTTGCGAATACTACCAAGCGCTCCTCGCCGTCTATCTCCCTGCTGGGCGGGAGACTTCCTTGTTAGACAGAAGATCGGGGCCGCCAGGGGGGACCACGCCCCCTAGCGCCCCTTTCCTTGGGTCTTGTTACTTCCTTGATGACTCCTTGGGCGCGATTCACGGCGGCGGTACCGCCGGTCCGTGACGCGCGGAGACTCCTTGTTGCCGCGCCCTGCTGGTATGCTGGGCTTTCTCTCTTTCTCTCTCCGCCCGCTCCTTCACGAGCATAACTTGCTCGCAGAAGGTGCGGACGGCTCTGTACTCCTGGGGCCCCCTGAGCATAGCTTCGATGAGCGTCTCGGGGGCCAATCTCTCGCCGATCTCGAGTCGTAAGACACGTCGCGGTACCTCCCACGCCGGGCAAGCCTCCAGCGTGTGCCGCGCCGTGTCCTCCTCCTCCCCACAGTGGTGACAGATGGTCGCCACCTCTCGCCGGATCTTGAGCAGGTAATCGCCGAACACCCCGTGGCCGGTGAGCACCTGAGTCGTCCTGAATGTGAGCGGGACCCCGCCTTTGTCTCTCCACTTGTCCCAGTTGGGCAGGACGGCGCGGACGGCCCGATGAGGGCGCATCGCATCCTCTTCCAACAGCTGCGAGTGCCACCGCTCCCATGCTTCTAGTCTTGTTTCCTCCCGAACGTCCACGGTTGGTGCCGTCGGCGTGGCACGTCGGTCCAAGGTCGCGGCCCTCCGGTGTTCGTACACCCGGCGAAGGGCAAGGGCCTGTAGCTCGAACGGGGGGGACGCGGCCAGCACGGTCGCTGTCGCGTAGGACACCGTCCTGTATCCCCTCGCCGCCCGGATGGCGATCGTCCTGTGGAGCCTTCTCACCAGAGTCCGGTTACGCCGGCTCACCGCCAGATCATCGGCCCATACGGGCGCTCCGTAAAGGACTCGTGACCTGATCACTCCTTCGTAGAGCCTGCGGACTCCCAACCCTGCCCCGCCGATGTTAGGTAAAAGGCCGCACAGCGCGTTGGCTGCGGCCGTTACTTTCGGGGCTAAGTACTCAAAGTGTGGCTCGAACGTCCACTTACTGTCGACGATCAAGCCCAAGTACTTCATCCGGTGTCCCACAGGGACCTCTTCTCCGTCGATGACTATAGTCGACAGATCCGCAGGCGGCGTTCCTCTGCGTCGTTGGTCGTAGAACCACAGGGCTTCCGATTTCGCCGGCGACACGCTCAAGCCGAGTCTTCGAATGGCGTGCACCGCGCATGCCACGGCGGTCTCAGTCAGGCATGCGGCGTCGTTCCACCATCGTCCGCTGGCCAGCACCAGCGTGTCATCCGCGTAGCATATCATGCCAGCCCCCGGCGGCATGGGACTTCGGAGGACCGAGTCATAGGCAGTGATCCACAGAATCGGTCCGAGTACCGAGCCCTGCGGCACGCCGCGCTCCACCGGTCTTCGCTCCTTCACGCCGTTTCTGCCTGTGTAGGTGATCCACCTATCGTTCAGATAGGCCTGAATCACCCTAACGAGGTATGGCGGGGACTCGAAGTGTCGCAGCGCCTCCACGATCCTGCTCCAAGGAATGCTATTGAAAGCGTTGGAGATGTCCAAGGAGACGGCTACCGCCACCCCTTCTCGCGCGACCATGTCCTCCGCCATGGATCTCAGCCTCTTTACCGCGTCCACGGTCGAGCGGCCCCGGCGAAATCCAAATTGGCTATCGTGCCATCCGGGAATCCGTCTCTCCATGTGTGCCTCCAGGCGGGCGACTATGATCCTCTCGAAGAGTTTACCCACCTCGTCGAGAAGACACACCGGCCTGTATGCCGATGGCGCGTCCGGCGGTCGACCCTCCTTCCGTAGCAGCACGAGTTTCGCCGTGCGCCACGCCCGAGGATAGGCGCCCTCCTTCAGGCACCTGGAGAACAGGTGCCGCAAACGGGGAGCCAAGGTGTCGATCGACTCCGTCCAGACCCGGCCCGGGATCCCGTCCGGACCCGGCGCCACGTCGCGGGATGCCATCTTCTTCGCGGCTTCGAGCAACTCTTCCTCAGTCACTCGAAGTTCCTCGTTCCAATCCGTCGGCGCCGTCCCGTCGATGGTGGTAGGGGCTGGCGCGGACGTCTCGTTGTTGTCCCGCCGTGGGAACAAAGTCCCGATGACGTTGTCCAGTAACGCCGGATCCATGTTTTCGGTCAGCGGGGGGGCCGAAGGTCGCAGTTTCTTCGTAACGATGCGATAGGGCCTCCCCCACGGATCTGAATCGACCAATTCGATCAATCGATCCCAACACCGGGCCTTGGCTAGTTTGATCTCCCGTTGGAGAGCGCGTCTCGTCTCTCTGTATTCTTCATAGCGGCGAGAGATCTCCTCCTCGTCGTGTGTCCGTCTGCGGCGACGCGCCCTTACGAATCTTCTCCGGGCCCGCATGCAACCCGCCCGCATATCGGCTATTTCCGGTGTCCACCAATACACGGAACGGTCGCCTCTGTTTCCCGGGGCGGAGCGCGGCATAGAGGCGTCGCATGCCGCGATCATGTATCCGTGGAGTTCGTCAGCCTCCTCGTCGACGCTGCCCAATGTGGAGGTGGTGGTGGGGGGGGTTGTGGTGTTGTCCCCCCGTGCGTCCCAGCTCCAGGCGGAGACAGTGACCGCCGCCCGCAGCATGTCCTTGTCCCTCTCCTTCAAGCGCCACCTAGGTGTGGGTGGTGGTGGTCGACGGGACCGGTTCTCCTCTCGTTGTCGTCGGGCACCGCTGTCGCGCGCGGCGGCCTCCCCCTCCATTTCCATCATTATATAGAGGTGGTCCGATAAGGTCTCCATTCTGTCGGCCACTCTCCATCCGTGGATCTTTCGGTAGAGCCCGGCGGTAGCCCAGGTAACGTCGACGATGGACGATCCCCTCCACGCCACGCAGGTGCTAGTTGTGCCCCTGTTCACCAGGACCAGTCCGAGCGTCGCGGCCCAGTCTGTCAGCATCCTTCCGCGGGAGTCCGTCCTGGTGTCCCCCCATTGCGACGAGCGCGCGTTGAAGTCCCCAAGGACGAGTACCTGACGAGGCATGCATCTACGAACGCAGTCACCGACCTCGTCCAGGAAGTCCCCGAACGAGGCCACTCCGCTGTTGGGCGAGACGTAAATGCCCACTATCGCGATCCCGTTCCACTCGACGGCGACGAAGCCGTTACCGCGATCCAGCAGGGCGCCGGGCGAACACAACGCCGGCGTCCATGTTATGGCTGTAGATCCGTTCAGATCTCCGATCCAGTTGGGGGCGTCGGGGACGCGGTATGGTTCAGCCACCACAGCGAGTGCGACCCGATTCTCCCGTATAGCCTGGAGAAGCAGGTCCTGCGCCCGTCTGGCTCTTCCTATGTTACATTGGAGCAGGCGGTTAAAGTTACTCCGCCAGCTCCATGGCCTCCTCCCGGCCACTCGTCACTGCTGATGGTGACTCCGCCCCGGTAGCGTTTCCGCCGTAGTTCTCGTTGCCGCCGGCGATGGTAGTGATAACGGTGTCGGCGGCGGCGGCAGACCGACGGGTAAGCTGCCCCTTACTTCTCTTGATTTTCGGGGGGGCACATGCCACTCCGCCCATCCTGTGTCCGGATGGAGCTCCCAGTCGCTCGCATAAGGGACATTTCGGCGCCAAGGCGGGACATCCCCTGGCGCGGTGCCCGCTTTCACCGCACCTGTAGCAAAGACGGCTTCTATCCTCGGCGGACGTGCAAGTTGCCCGTACGTGCCCCAACTCCAGGCACTTGAAGCACTGTAAGGGTCTCTTCGGTATGGCAGAGACCCTCGCGATGGACCACCCCAAGGCCACCCTGCCCGCCTGAGCTAGCTTGCGGGCACCGGCCGCCGGACACCTGACCCATGCCGATCCGAGTCCGCCCCTGGAGACGCCGATCTCGCCGACCCGAACATCCTCGCTGTTGCATCCCGCGGCCAAGGCCAGAGCTTGACGCAGCTCCTCCTTGCCCATTGAGATGTCCACATTGGTGACTCTCAGCTCGGCTTTGATCGTGGGAGTTCCGACCCTTACCTTGGTCGGGTCCAGAACGTCTGCCAGGCGCGTCGCAAGGATCGACGCCTTTTCTCTGTCCTTGTCCCTCGGGACTCTGATGACGATGGCGCCCGTCACCGCCTTCTTCATCGTGACGGCCTCCACGCCTATCTCGCCGAGGGGGATAGCTCTTCTGGCCATCGTTACGACGTCGGCATACGACATGTTGGCTCCCTCGCTTAACGTCAGTGTTACCGCGGATGTACTCGGTGCGCGAGGGAGCTTGACTGTTGGCGACGTCTTTTCCTCCCTGAATGGCTTTTTAACGGTGCCACCGCTGCCCGATTTCGGCGCGCCTCCCATCCTATCTGCCCACGGTTTTTGGACAGTCGCTGGTGGCCGGGACTTCTCCTCTCCTCCAGCGGCGTCCAGCTTCCTTTCGGCGATGTTCTTCTGCCCCATCTTACTTTTTCTCCCTACCACCACGCTCCACCCGCCGTCCTCCCGAGTCCTTGGGGGCGGCGGGGGATCTGTGCGGGCGGGGGGGCGAGTAGCGGAGTATTCCGCGCTCCGTCGGGTTTCGGGAGTGCTTTGTTGCTGCTGCCGCTGTTGTTGCAGCTGTTGTTGTTGTTGCTGCTGCGGCCTCAATAGACTCCCGAGTTGTCTCTCCACCATCTTCGTTATGGAGGGACCCAACTCTTCTAGCTTTCTCTCGAGGGCGTCGAGTCGCGCTTCTTGGGTTGCAGCCTCGACCCGTGGGCGGTCCGCGTCGGCACCGCCGCCCCGCAGGCCTTCGATCGCGGGCATAGACCTCCTTGCCAGCTCTCTCCTAAGGGCGGCGTTCTCCTCCTCCAACGCGGACAGTCTCGCCTCCACCAGCCTCATTGCCGCGTTGTTGCCGCTGCTGCCCGCTTGTTCTCTCCTTCGCGGGGCCTCGCTCTTCCATGCGGCCGAGATATAGCTTGCCGCTTCCTTCAGCGCTTTGACGTACGTGCCCTTGAGGTTGGACGATGTGGTCGCCACCTTCATGATCTCGGACACGTGTCTCGTTAATTCCGCGCTGACGTCCGCGGCCGAACTCGTCCTCACTTGTATCTCCAGATCTTCGGAGACTTCCAAGGTGGCTGTTGTCGCCAGTCTCCTCTTCTTCCCCCTGGATGCGATTGATGCCAGTGATGAGCGAGACGCGAACGAGGCTACCGATTCTTCGTCGTCCGACCTCGCTCGCTCCCGCGATCCTCCCGCAGCAGATGTTGTTATTGTTGTTGCTCCGTCTGACGGGGCCGGCGCAAGGAAAACGCTGCCCGCCCGGCACCCGCTTCTCGTCCTCGGAGTTCTCGATGTCTCCATGTATTCTTCCGAGAATAGACTTCTCGCTTCGCCAGGCGTGGTAACACGTTCGGGGGCCTGGCGGCCCACCCCCGAGCGGCCGTGGTCGTATGTTGACGACGTAGTGGGGCCCACTTGACTACCCCCGACTACGCCGGTACTGGGGTCTCCCTCCCCTGTACTGTACGTGTTTCTCCTATCTGTTGTGCCTTCCATGGTGAATGAAGTTGTTTCTCGCCGGGTCGTCATCGGGAATCTGTCCTGGTGCCACTCACTCTTTCGCACCCTGTCCCGGAGAGTCCGGAGCAGGGTGACAGGGAGCCCCACGAGAAGGTGAGGTGAGTGGTCTTGACAGGCATGGGCCCACCAACTTCTCCGAAGTTCCTCGCACCGGATCAGCGACCTGACGGGTACCAGAGGCACCGACCGGCCGCCACCCGACTATAGGGGAACATCAGATCCATCGGGGTTTCCCGGGGGGTGGTCCTACGCCCCGAGAACCCATGCCCGCCTCATGCTCCCCAACCTAACCCCAACCTAACCCCAACCTAACCCCAACCCCAAATAGTAATAGCATATAACGTTATGCGTTATATAGTAATAGTATATAACGTTATACGTTATATAGTAATAGTATATAACGTTATACGTTATATAGTAATAGTATATAACGTTATACGTTATATAGTAATAGTATATAACGTTATACGTTATATAGTAATAGTATATAACGTTATACGTTAGTATTTAATAATATACAAAGTTATACGTGATATGGTAATACTATATAACGTTATACGCTATTACGTAATAGTATATAACGTTATACGTTAATACGTAATAGTATATATCGTTATACGTTATATAGTAATAGTATATAACGTTATACGTTATTACGTAATGGTATATAATGTTATACGTTACATAGTAATAATATACAACATTATACGTGATATGGTAATAATATATAACGTTATACGTTATTACGTAATAGTATATAACGTTATACGTTAATACGTGATACTATATATCGTTATACGTTATGTGGTAATACTAAATAACGTTATACGATATATAGTAATAGTATATAACGTTATACGTTATATAGTAATAGTATATAACGTTATACGTTAATACGTAATAGTATATATCGTTATACGTTATATAGTAATAGTATATAACGTTATACGATAGTACGTAATAGTATATAACGTTATACGTTAATACGTAATAATATATATCGTTATACGCTATATAGTAATAGTATATAACGTTATACGTTATATAGTAATAGTAAATAACGTTATACGTTATATAGTAATAGTATATAACGTTATACGATAGTACGTAATAGTATATAACGTTATACGTTAGTATAAGTAATATACAACGTTATACGTGATATGGTAATACTATATAACGTTATACGCTATTACGTAATAGTATATAACGTTATACGTTAATACGTAATAGTATATATCGTTATATGTTATATAGTAATAGTATATAACGTTATACGCTATATAGTAATAGTATATATCGTTATACGTTATATAGTAATAGTATATAACGTTATACGTTATATAGTAATAACATACAACGTTATGCGTGATGCGGCAATACTATATAACGTTATACGTTAATACGTAATAGTATATATCGTTATACGTTATATAGTAATAGTATATAACGTTATACGTTATATAGTAATAATATACAACGTTATACGTGATATGGTATTACTATATAACGTTATACGTTATTACGTAATAGTATATAACGTTATACGTTAGTACGTATTGGTATATAACGTTATACGTGATATGGTAATACTATATAACGTTATACGATATTACGTAATGGTATATAATGTTATACGTTACATAGTAATAATATACAACATTATACGTGATATGGTAATAATGTATAACGTTATACGTTATTACGTAATAGTATATACCGTTATACGTTAATACGTGATACTATATATCGTTATACGTTATATGGTAATACTAAATAACGTTATACGTTATTACGTAATAGTATATAACGTTATTCATTATTACGTAATAGTATATAACGTTATACGTTAATACGTAATAGTTTATAACGTTATACGTTATATGGTAATACTATATAACGTTATACGTTATATAGTAATAATATACAACGTTATACGTGATATGGTAGTACTATATAACGTTATACGTTAATGCGTAATAGTATACAACGTTATACGTGATATGGCAATACTATATAACGTTATACGCTATTACGTAATAGTATATAACGTTATACGTTAATACGTAATAATATATATCGTTATACGCTATATAGTAATAGTATATAACGTTATACGTTATATAGTAATAGTATATAACGTTATACGTTATATAGTAATAGTATATAACGTTATACGATAGTACGTAATAGTATATAACGTTATACGTTAGTACGTAATAGTATATAACGTTATGCGTGATATGGCAATACTATATAACATTATACGTTATTACGTAATAGTATATAACGTTATACGTTAGTACGTAATAGTATATAACGTTATACGTGCTATGGTAATAGTATATAACGTTATACGTGATATGGTAATACTATATAACGTTATACGTGCTATGGTAATAGTCTATAACGTTATACGTGATATGGTAATACTATATAACGTTATACGTTATTGCGTAATAGTATATAACGTTATACGTTATATAGTAATAGCATATACCGTTATGCGTTATATAGTAATAGTATATAACGTTATCCGTTATATAGTAATAGTATATAACGTTATGCGTTATATAGTAATAGTTTATAACGTTATACGTTATATAGTAATAGTATATAACGTTATACGTTATATAGTAATAGGTTATAACGTTATACGTTATATAGTAATAGTATATAAGGTTATACGTTATATAGTAATAGTATATAACGTTATACGTTATATAGTAATAGTATATAACGTTATACGTTATATAGTAATAGTATATAACGTTATACGTTAATGCGTAATAGTATATAACGTTATACGTTATATAGTAATAGTATATAACGTTATACGTTATATAGTAATAGTATATAACGTTATACGTTATATAGTAATAGTATATAACGTTATACGTTATATAGTAATAGTATATAACGTTATACGTTATATAGTAATAGTATATAACGTTATACGTTATATAGTAATAGTATATAACGTTATACGTTAATACGTAATAGTATATATCGTTATACGTTATATAGTAATAGTATATAACGTTATACGTTATATAGTAATAGTATATAACGTTATACGTTAGTACTTAATAATATACAACGTTATACGTGATATGGTAATACTATATAACGTTATACGCTATTACGTAATAGTATATAACGTTATACGTTAATACGTAATAGTATATATCGTTATACGTTATATAGTAATAGTATATAACGTTATACGTTATATAGTAATGGTATATAACGTTATACGTTATATAGTAATGGTATATAACGTTATACGTTATATAGTAATAGTATATAACGTTATGCGTTATATAGTAATAGTATATAACGTTATACGTTATATAGTAATAGTATATAACGTTATGCGTTATATAGTAATAGTATATAACGTTATGCGTTATATAGTAATAGTATATAACGTTATGCGATAGTACGGAATAGTATATATCGTTATACGTTATATAGTAATAGTATATAACGTTATACGTTATATAGTAATGGTATATAACGTTATACGTTATATAGTAATGGTATATAACGTTATACGTTATATAGTAATAGTATATAACGTTATGCGTTATATAGTAATAGTATATAACGTTATACGTTATATAGTAATAGTATATAACGTTATACGTTATATGGTAATATTATATAACGTTATGCGTTATATAGTAATAGTATATAACGTTATGCGTTATATAGTAATAGTATATAACGTTATACGTTATATAGTAATAGTATATAACGTTATACGTTAGTACGTAATAATGTACAACGTTATACGTGATATGGTAATACTATATAACGTTATACGTTAATACGTAATAGTATATATCGTTATACGTTATATAGTAATAGTATATAACGTTATACGTTATATAGTAATAGTATATAACGTTATACGTTATATAGTAATAGTATATAACGTTATACGTTATATAGTAATAGTATATGACGTTATACGTTATATAGTAATGGTATATAACGTTATACGTTATATAGTAGTAGTATATAACGTTATACGTTAATACGTAATAGTATATATCGTTATACGTTATATAGTAATAGTATATAACGTTATACGTTATATAGTAATAGTATATAACGTTATACGTTATATAGTAATAGTATATAACGTTATACGTTATATAGTAATAGTATATGACGTTATACGTTATATAGTAATGGTATATAACGTTATACGTTATATAGTAGTAGTATATAACGTTATACGATAGTACGGAATAGTATATATCGTTATGCGTTATATAGTAATAGTATATAACGTTATACGTTATATAGTAATAGTATATAACGTTATACGTTAATACGTAATAGTATATATCGTTATACGTTATATAGTAATAGTATATAACGTTATGCGTTATATAGTAATATTATATAACGTTATGCGTTATATAGTAATAGTATATAACGTTATGCGTTATATAGTAATAGTATATAACGTTATACGATAGTACGAAATAGTATATATCGTTAGACGTTATATAGTAATAGTATATAACGTTATACGTTATATAGTAATAGTATGTAACGTTATACGTTATATAGTAATAGTATATAACGTTATACGTTATATAGTAATAGTATATAACGTTATGCGTTATATAGTAATGGTATATAACGTTATACGTTATATAGTAATAGTATATAACGTTATACGTTATATAGTAATAGTATATAACGTTATGCGTTATATAGTAATAGTATATAACGTTATACGATAGTACGGAATAGTATATATCGTTATACGTTATATAGTAATAGTATATAACGTTATGCGTTATATAGTAATAGTATATAACGTTATACGATAGTACGGAATAGTATATATCGTTATACGTTATATAGTAATAGTATATAACGTTATACGTTATATAGTAATAGTATATAACGTTATACGTTATATAGTAATATTATATAACGTTATGCGTTATATAGTAATAGTATATAACGTTATACGTTATATAGTAATAGTATATAACGTTATGCGTTATATAGTAATAGTATATAACGTTATACGATAGTACGGAATAGTATATATCGTTATACGTTATATAGTAATAGTATATAACGTTATACGTTATATAGTAATAGTATATAACGTTATACGTTATATAGTAATAGTATATAACGTTATACGTTATATAGTAATATTATATAACGTTATGCGTTATATAGTAATAGTATATAACGTTATACGTTATATAGTAATAGTATATAACGTTATGCGTTATATAGTAATAGTATATAACGTTATGCGTTATATAGTAATAGTATATAACGTTATACGATAGTACGGAATAGTATATATCGTTATAAGTTATATAGTAATAGTATATAACGTTATACGTTATATAGTAATAGTATATAACGTTATACGTTATATAGTAATAGTATATAACGTTATACGTTATATAGTAATAGTATATAACGTTATACGTTATATAGTAATAGTGTATAACGTTATACGTTATATAGTAATAGTATATAACGTTATGCGTTATATAGTAATAGTATATGACGTTATACGTTATATAGTAATAGTATATAACGTTATACGATAGTACGGAATAGTATATATCGTTATACGTTATATAGTAATAGTATATACCGTTATACGTTATATAGTAATAGTATATAACGTTATACGTTATATAGTAATAGTATATAACGTTATGCGTTATATAGTAATAGTATATAACGTTATACGTTATATAGTAATAGTATATAACGTTATGCGTTATATAGTAATAGTATATAACGTTATGCGTTATATAGTAATAGTATATAACGTTATACGATAGTACGGAATAGTATATATCGTTATACGTTATATAGTAACAGTATATAACGTTATACGTTATATAGTAATATTATGTAACGTTATGCGTTATATAGTAATAGTATATAACGTTATACGTTATATAGTAATAGTATATAACGTTATGCGTTATATAGTAATAGTATATAACGTTATACGATAGTACGGAATAGTATATATCGTTATACGTTATATAGTAATAGTATATAACGTTATACGGTATATAGTAATAGTATATAACGTTATACGTTATATAGTAATAGTATATAACGTTATACGTTATATAGTAATAGTATATAACGTTATGCGTTATATAGTAATAGTATATAACGTTATACGATAGTACGGAATAGTATATATCGTTATACGTTATATAGTAATAGTATATAACGTTATACGTTATATAGTAATAGTATATAACGTTATGCGTTATATAGTAATAGTATATAACGTTATACGTTATATAGTAATATTATATAACGTTATGCGTTATATAGTAATAGTATATAACGTTATACGTTATATAGTAATAGTATATAACGTTATGCGTTATATAGTAATAGTATATAACGTTATACGTTATATAGTAATAGTATATAACGTTATGCGTTATATAGTAATAGTATATAACGTTATACGATAGTACGGAATAGTATATATCGTTATACGTTATATAGTAATAGTATATAACGTTATACGTTATATAGTAATAGTATATAACGTTATACGTTATATAGTAATAGTATATAACGTTATACGTTATATAGTAATAGTATATAACGTTATACGTTATATAGTAATAGTATATAACGTTATACGTTATATAGTAATATTATATAACGTTATGCGTTATATAGTAATAGTATATAACGTTATACGTTATATAGTAATAGTATATAACGTTATGCGTTATATAGTAATAGTATATAACGTTATACGATAGTACGGAATAGTATATATCGTTATACGTTATATAGTAATAGTATATAACGTTATACGTTATATAGTAATAGTATATAACGTTATACGTTATATAGTAATAGTATATAACGTTATACGTTATATAGTAATATTATATAACGTTATGCGTTATATAGTAATAGTATATAACGTTATACGTTATATAGTAATAGTATATAACGTTATGCGTTATATAGTAATAGTATATAACGTTATACGATAGTACGGAATAGTATATATCGTTATACGTTATATAGTAATAGTATATAACGTTATACGTTATATAGTAATAGTATATAACGTTATACGTTATATAGTAATAGTATATAACGTTATACGTTATATAGTAATAGTATATAACGTTATGCGTTATATAGTAATAGTATATAACGTTATACGTTATATAGTAATAGTATATAACGTTATGCGTTATATAGTAATAGTATATAACGTTATACGATAGTACGGAATAGTATATATCGTTATACGTTATATAGTAATAGTATATAACGTTATACGTTATATAGTAATAGTATATAACGTTATGCGTTATATAGTAATAGTATATAACGTTATACGTTATATAGTAATATTATATAACGTTATGCGTTATATAGTAATAGTATATAACGTTATACGTTATATAGTAATAGTATATAACGTTATGCGTTATATAGTAATAGTATATAACGTTATACGATAGTACGGAATAGTATATATCGTTATACGTTATATAGTAATAGTATATAACGTTATACGTTATATAGTAATATTATGTAACGTTATGCGTTATATAGTAATAGTATATAACGTTATACGTTATATAGTAATAGTATATAACGTTATGCGTTATATAGTAATAGTATATAACGTTATACGATAGTACGGAATATCATATATCGTTATACGTTATATAGTAATAGTATATACCGTTATACGTTATATAGTAATAGTATATAACGTTGTACGTTATATAGTAATAGTATATAACGTTATACGTTATATAGTAATAGTATATAACGTTATGCGTTATATAGTAATAGTATATAACGTTATACGATAGTACGGAATAGTATATATCGTTATACGTTATATAGTAATAGTATATAACGTTATACGTTATATAGTAATAGTATATAACGTTATACGTTATATAGTAATATTATATAACGTTATGCGTTATATAGTAATAGTATATAACGTTATACGTTATATAGTAATAGTATATAACGTTATGCGTTATATAGTAATAGTATATAGCGTTATACGATAGTACGGAATAGTATATATCGTTATACGTTATATAGTAATAGTATATAACGTTATACGTTATATAGTAATAGTATATAACGTTATACGTTATATAGTAATAGTATATAACGTTATACGTTATATAGTAATATTATATAACGTTATGCGTTATATAGTAATAGTATATAACGTTATACGTTATAGAGTAATAGTATATAACGTTATGCGTTATATAGTAATAGTATATAACGTTATACGATAGTACGAAATAGTATATATCGTTATACGTTATATAGTAATAGTATATAACGTTATACGTTATATAGTAATAGTATATATCGTTATGCGTTATATAGTAATAGTATATAACGTTATACGTTATATAGTAATAGTATATAACGTTATCCGTGATATAGTAATATTATATAACGTTATGCGTTATATAGTAATAGTATATAACGTTATACGTTATATAGTATAAGTATATAACGTTATACGCTATATAGTAATAGTATATAACGTTATACGTTATATAGTAATATTATATAACGTTATGCGTTATATAGTAATAGTATATAACGTTATACGTTATATAGTAATAGTATATAACGTTATACGTTATATAGTAATATTATATAACGTTATGCGTTATATAGTAATAGTATATAACGTTATACGTTATATAGTAATAGTATATAACGTTATGCGTTATATAGTAATAGTATATAACGTTATACGATAGTACGGAATAGTATATATCGTTATACGTTATATAGTAATAGTATATAACGTTATACGTTATATAGTAATAGTATATAACGTTATACGTTATATAGTAATAGTATATAACGTTATACGTTATATAGTAATATTATATAACGTTATGCGTTATATAGTAATAGTATATAACGTTATACGTTATATAGTAATAGTATATAACGTTATGCGTTATATAGTAATAGTATATAACGTTATACGATAGTACGGAATAGTATATATCGTTATACGTTATATAGTAATAGTATATAACGTTATACGTTATATAGTAATAGTATATAACGTTATACGTTATATAGTAATAGTATATAACGTTATACGTTATATAGTAATAGTATATAACGTTATGCGTTATATAGTAATAGTATATAACGTTATACGTTATATAGTAATAGTATATAACGTTATGCGTTATATAGTAATAGTATATAACGTTATACGATAGTACGGAATAGTATATATCGTTATACGTTATATAGTAATAGTATATAACGTTATACGTTATATAGTAATAGTATATAACGTTATGCGTTATATAGTAATAGTATATAACGTTATACGTTATATAGTAATATTATATAACGTTATGCGTTATATAGTAATAGTATATAACGTTATACGTTATATAGTAATAGTATATAACGTTATGCGTTATATAGTAATAGTATATAACGTTATACGATAGTACGGAATAGTATATATCGTTATACGTTATATAGTAATAGTATATAACGTTATACGTTATATAGTAATATTATGTAACGTTATGCGTTATATAGTAATAGTATATAACGTTATACGTTATATAGTAATAGTATATAACGTTATGCGTTATATAGTAATAGTATATAACGTTATACGATAGTACGGAATATCATATATCGTTATACGTTATATAGTAATAGTATATACCGTTATACGTTATATAGTAATAGTATATAACGTTGTACGTTATATAGTAATAGTATATAACGTTATACGTTATATAGTAATAGTATATAACGTTATGCGTTATATAGTAATAGTATATAACGTTATACGATAGTACGGAATAGTATATATCGTTATACGTTATATAGTAATAGTATATAACGTTATACGTTATATAGTAATAGTATATAACGTTATGCGTTATATAGTAATAGTATATAACGTTATGCGTTATATAGTAATAGTATATAACGTTATACGTTATATAGTAATATTATATAACGTTATGCGTTATATAGTAATAGTATATAACGTTATACGTTATATAGTAATAGTATATAACGTTATGCGTTATATAGTAATAGTATATAACGTTATACGATAGTACGGAATAGTATATATCGTTATACGTTATATAGTAATAGTATATAACGTTATACGTTATATAGTAATAGTATATAACGTTATACGTTATATAGTAATAGTATATAACGTTATACGTTATATAGTAATATTATATAACGTTATGCGTTATATAGTAATAGTATATAACGTTATACGTTATATAGTAATAGTATATAACGTTATGCGTTATATAGTAATAGTATATAGCGTTATACGATAGTACGGAATAGTATATATCGTTATACGTTATATAGTAATAGTATATAACGTTATACGTTATATAGTAATAGTATATAACGTTATACGTTATATAGTAATAGTATATAACGTTATACGTTATATAGTAATATTATATAACGTTATGCGTTATATAGTAATAGTATATAACGTTATACGTTATAGAGTAATAGTATATAACGTTATGCGTTATATAGTAATAGTATATAACGTTATACGATAGTACGAAATAGTATATATCGTTATACGTTATATAGTAATAGTATATAACGTTATACGTTATATAGTAATAGTATATATCGTTATGCGTTATATAGTAATAGTATATAACGTTATACGTTATATAGTAATAGTATATAACGTTATCCGTGATATAGTAATATTATATAACGTTATGCGTTATATAGTAATAGTATATAACGTTATACGTTATATAGTATAAGTATATAACGTTATACACTATATAGTAATAGTATATAACGTTATACGTTATATAGTAATATTATATAACGTTATGCGTTATATAGTAATAGTATATAACGTTATACGTTATAGAGTAATAGTATATAACGTTATGCGTTATATAGTAATAGTATATAACGTTATACGATAGTTCGAAATAGTATATATCGTTATACGTTATATAGTAATAGTATATAACGTTATACGTTATATAGTAATAGTATATAACGTTATACGTTATATAGTAATAGTATATAACGTTATACGTTATATAGTAATAGTATATCACGTTATGCGTTATATAGTAATAGTATATAACGTTATACGTTATATAGTAATAGTATATAACGTTATACGTTATATAGTAATATTATATAACGTTATGCGTTATATAGTAATAGTATATAACGTTATACGTTATATAGTAATAGTATATCACGTTATGCGTTATATAGTAATAGTATATAACGTTATACGTTATATAGTAATAGTATATAACGTTATACGTTATATAGTAATATTATATAACGTTATGCGTTATATAGTAATAGTATATAACGTTATACGTTATATAGTAATAGTATATAACGTTATGCGTTATATAGTAATAGTATATAACGTTATACGTTATATAGTAATATTATATAACGTTATGCGTTATATAGTAATAGTATATAACGTTATGCGTTATATAGTAATAGTATATAACGTTATACGTTATATAGTAATAGTATATAACGTTATACGTTATATAGTAATAATATATAACGTTATACGTTATATAGTAATAGTATATAACGTTATACGTTATATAGTAATATTATATAACGTTATGCGTTATATAGTAATAGTATATAACGTTATACGATAGTACGGAATAGTATATATCGTTATACGTTATATAGTAATAGTATATAACGTTATACGTTATATAGTAATATTATATAACGTTATGCGTTATATAGTAATAGTATATAACGTTATGCGTTATATAGTAATGGTATATAACGTTATACGTTATATAGTAATAGTATATAACGTTATGCGTTATATAGTAATAGTATATAACGTTATACGATAGTACGGAATAGTATATATCGTTATACGTTATATAGTAATAGTATATAACGTTATACGTTATATAGTAATAGTATATAACGTTATAAGTTATATAGTAATAGTATATAACGTTATACGTTATATAGTAATAGTATATAACGTTATACGTTATATAGTAATAGTATATAACGTTATGCGTTTTATAGTAATGGTATATAACGTTATACGTTATATAGTAATAGTATATAACGTTATGCGTTATATAGTAATAGTATATAACGTTATACGATAGTACGGAATAGTATATATCGTTATACGTTATATAGTAATAGTATATAACGTTATACGTTATATAGTAATAGTATATAACGTTATGCGTTATATAGTAATAGTATATAACGTTATACGTTATATAGTAATAGTATATAACGTTATACGTTATATAGTAATAATATATAACGTTATACGTTATATAGTAATAGTATATAACGTTATGCGTTATATAGTAATAGTATATAACGTTATACGATAGTACGGAATAGTATATATCGTTATACGTTATATAGTAATAGTATATAACGTTATACGTTATATAGTAATAGTATATAACGTTAGGCGTTATATAGTAATAGTATATAACGTTATACGTTATATAGTAATATTATTTAACGTTATGCGTTATATAGTAATAGTATATAACGTTATACGTTATATAGTAATAGTATATAACGTTATGCGTTATATAGTAATAGTAAATAACGTTATACGATAGTACGGAATGGTATATATCGTTATACGTTATATAGTAATAGTATATAACGTTATGCGTTATATAGTAATAGTATATAACGTTATACGATAGTACGGAATAGTATATATCGTTATACGTTATATAGTAATAGTATATAACGTTATACGTTATATAGTAATAGGATATAACGTTATACGTTATATAGTAATAGTATATAACGTTATACGTTATATAGTAATATTATATAACGTTATGCGTTATATAGTAATAGTATATAACGTTATACGTTATATAGTAATAGTATATAACGTTATACGTTATATAGTAATATTATTTAACGTTATGCGTTATATAGTAATAGTATATAACGTTATACGTTATATAGTAATAGTATATAACGTTATACGTTATATAGTAATATTATATAACGTTATGCGTTATATAGTAATAGTATATAACGTTATACGTTATATAGTAATAGTATATAACGTTATGCGTTATATAGTAATAGTATATAACGTTATGCGTTATATAGTAATAGTATATAACGTTATACGATAGTACGGAATAGTATATATCGTTATACGTTATATAGTAATAGTATATAACGTTATACGTTATATAGTAATAGTATATAACGTTATACGTTTTTATAGTAATAGTATACAACGTTATACGTTATATAGTAATATTATATAACGTTATGCGTTATATAGTAATAGTATATAACGTTATACGTTATATAGTAATAGTATATAACGTTATGCGTTATATAGTAATAGTATATAACGTTATACGATAGTACGGAATAGTATATAACGTTATGCGTTATATAGTAATAGTATATAACGTTATACGTTATATAGTAATAGTATATAACGTTATGCGTTATATAGTAATAGTATATAACGTTATACGTTATATAGTAATATTATGTAACGTTATGCGTTATATAGTAATAGTATATAACGTTATACGTTATATAGTAATATTATATAACGTTATGCGTTATATAGTAATAGTATATAACGTTATACGTTATAGAGTAATAGTATACAACGTTATGCGTTATATAGTAATAGTATATAACGTTATACGATAGTACGAAATAGTATATATCGTTATACGTTATATAGTAATAGTATATAACGTTATACGTTATATAGTAATAGTATATATCGTTATGCGTTATATAGTAATAGTATATAACGTTATACGTTATATAGTAATAGTATATAACGTTATCCGTTATATAGTAATATTATATAACGTTATGCGTTATATAGTAATAGTATATAACGTTATACGTTATATAGTATAAGTATATAACGTTATACGTTATATAGTAATAGTATATAACGTTATACGTTATATAGTAATATTATATAACGTTATGCGTTATATAGTAATAGTATATAACGTTATACGTTATAGAGTAATAGTATATAACGTTATGCGTTATATAGTAATAGTATATAACGTTATACGATAGTTCGAAATAGTATATATCGTTATACGTTATATAGTAATAGTATATAACGTTATACGTTATATAGTAATAGTATATAACGTTATACGTTATATAGTAATAGTATATAACGTTATGCGTTATATAGTAATAGTATATGACGTTATACGTTATATAGTAATATTATATAACGTTATGCGTTATATAGTAATAGTATATAACGTTATACGTTATATAGTAATAGTATATAACGTTATGCGTTATATAGTAATAGTATATAACGTTATACGATAGTACGGAATAGTATATATCGTTATACGTTATATAGTAATAGTATATAACGTTATACGTTATATAGTAATAGTATATAACGTTATACGTTATATAGTAATAGTATATAACGTTATACGTTATATAGTAATAGTATATAACGTTATGCGTTATATAGTAATAGTATATGACGTTATACGTTATATAGTAATATTATATAACGTTATGCGTTATATAGTAATAGTATATAACGTTATACGTTATATAGTAATAGTATATAACGTTATGCGTTATATAGTAATAGTATATAACGTTATACGATAGTACGGAATAGTATATATCGTTATACGTTATATAGTAATAGTATATAACGTTATACGTTATATAGTAATAGTATATAACGTTATACGTTATATAGTAATAGTATATAACGTTATACGTTATATAGTAATAGTATATAACGTTATACGTTATATAGTAATATTATATAACGTTATGCGTTATATAGTAATAGTATATAACGTTATACTTTATATAGTAATAGTATATAACGTTATGCGTTATATAGTAACAGTATATAACGTTATACGTTATATAGTAATATTATGTAACGTTATGCGTTATATAGTAATAGTATATAACGTTATACGTTATATAGTAATAGTATATAACGTTATGCGTTATATAGTAATAGTATATAACGTTATACGATAGTACGGAATAGTATATATCGTTATACGTTATATAGTAATAGTATATAACGTTATACGGTATATAGTAATAGTATATAACGTTATACGTTATATAGTAATAGTATATAACGTTATACGTTATATAGTAATAGTATATAACGTTATGCGTTATATAGTAATAGTATATAACGTTAGGCGTTATATAGTAATAGTATATAACGTTATGCGTTATATAGTAATAGTATATAACGTTATACGATAGTACGGAATAGTATATATCGTTATACGTTATATAGTAATAGTATATAACGTTATACGGTATATAGTAATAGTATATAACGTTATACGTTATATAGTAATAGTATATAACGTTATACGTTATATAGTAATAGTATATAACGTTATGCGTTATATAGTAATAGTATATAACGTTATACGATAGTACGGAATAGTATATATATTTATACGTTATATAGTAATAGTATATACCGTTATACGTTATATAGTAATAGTATATAACGTTATACGTTATATAGTAATAATATATAACGTTATACGTTATATAGTAATAGTATATAACGTTATGCGTTATATAGTAATAGTATATAACGTTATACGATAGTACGGAATAGTATATATCGTTATACGTTATATAGTAATAGTATATAACGTTATACGTTATATAGTAATAGTATATAACGTTATGCGTTATATAGTAATAGTATATAACGTTATACGTTATATAGTAATAGTATATAACGTTATGCGTTATATAGTAATAGTATATAACGTTATACGTTATATAGTAATATTATGTAACGTTATGCGTTATATAGTAATAGTATATAACGTTATACGTTATATAGTAATATTATATAACGTTATGCGTTATATAGTAATAGTATATAACGTTATACGTTATAGAGTAATAGTATACAACGTTATGCGTTATATAGTAATAGTATATAACGTTATACGATAGTACGAAATAGTATATATCGTTATACGTTATATAGTAATAGTATATAACGTTATACGTTATATAGTAATAGTATATATCGTTATGCGTTATATAGTAATAGTATATAACGTTATACGTTATATAGTAATAGTATATAACGTTATCCGTTATATAGTAATATTATATAACGTTATGCGTTATATAGTAATAGTATATAACGTTATACGTTATATAGTATAAGTATATAACGTTATACGTTATATAGTAATAGTATATAACGTTATACGTTATATAGTAATATTATATAACGTTATGCGTTATATAGTAATAGTATATAACGTTATACGTTATAGAGTAATAGTATATAACGTTATGCGTTATATAGTAATAGTATATAACGTTATACGATAGTTCGAAATAGTATATATCGTTATACGTTATATAGTAATAGTATATAACGTTATACGTTATATAGTAATAGTATATAACGTTATACGTTATATAGTAATAGTATATAACGTTATGCGTTATATAGTAATAGTATATGACGTTATACGTTATATAGTAATATTATATAACGTTATGCGTTATATAGTAATAGTATATAACGCTATACGTTATATAGTAATGGTATATAACGTTATGCGTTATATAGTAATAGTATAT
Source organism: Bombus terrestris (assembly GCF_910591885.1). Taxonomy (NCBI): domain Eukaryota; kingdom Metazoa; phylum Arthropoda; class Insecta; order Hymenoptera; family Apidae; genus Bombus; species Bombus terrestris. Next base: position 833,651 of record NW_025963569.1, on the reverse strand, counting down.
AACGTTATACGATAGTACGGAATAGTATATATCGTTATACGTTATATAGTAATAGTATATAACGTTATACGTTATATAGTAATAGTATATAACGTTATACGTTATATAGTAATAGTATATAACGTTATACGTTATATAGTAATAGTATATAACGTTATGCGTTATATAGTAATAGTATATGACGTTATACGTTATATAGTAATAGTATATAACGTTATGCGTTATATAGTAATAGTATATAACGTTATACGTTATATAGTAATAGTATATAACGTTATGCGTTATATAGTAATAGTATATAACGTTATACGATAGTACGGAATAGTATATATCGTTATACGTTATATAGTAATAGTATATAACGTTATACGTTATATAGTAATAGTATATAACGTTATACGTTATATAGTAATAGTATATAACGTTATACGTTATATAGTAATAGTATATAACGTTATACGTTATATAGTAATATTATATAACGTTATGCGTTATATAGTAATAGTATATAACGTTATACTTTATATAGTAATAGTATATAACGTTATGCGTTATATAGTAACAGTATATAACGTTATACGTTATATAGTAATATTATGTAACGTTATGCGTTATATAGTAATAGTATATAACGTTATACGTTATATAGTAATAGTATATAACGTTATGCGTTATATAGTAATAGTATATAACGTTATACGATAGTACGGAATAGTATATATCGTTATACGTTATATAGTAATAGTATATAACGTTATACGGTATATAGTAATAGTATATAACGTTATACGTTATATAGTAATAGTATATAACGTTATACGTTATATAGTAATAGTATATAACGTTATGCGTTATATAGTAATAGTATATAACGTTAGGCGTTATATAGTAATAGTATATAACGTTATGCGTTATATAGTAATAGTATATAACGTTATACGATAGTACGGAATAGTATATATCGTTATACGTTATATAGTAATAGTATATAACGTTATACGGTATATAGTAATAGTATATAACGTTATACGTTATATAGTAATAGTATATAACGTTATACGTTATATAGTAATAGTATATAACGTTATGCGTTATATAGTAATAGTATATAACGTTATACGATAGTACGGAATAGTATATATATTTATACGTTATATAGTAATAGTATATACCGTTATACGTTATATAGTAATAGTATATAACGTTATACGTTATATAGTAATAATATATAACGTTATACGTTATATAGTAATAGTATATAACGTTAGGCGTTATATAGTAATAGTATATAACGTTATGCGTTATATAGTAATAGTATATAACGTTATGCGTTATATAGTAATAGTATATAACGTTATACGATAGTACGGAATAGTATATATCGTTATACGTTATATAGTAATAGTATATAACGTTATACGTTATATAGTAATAGTATATAACGTTATGCGTTATATAGTAATAGTATATAACGTTATACGTTATATAGTAATAGTATATAACGTTATACGTTATATAGTAATAATATATAACGTTATACGTTATATAGTAATAGTATATAACGTTATGCGTTATATAGTAATAGTATATAACGTTATACGATAGTACGGAATAGTATATATCGTTATACGTTATATAGTAATAGTATATAACGTTATACGTTATATAGTAATAGTATATAACGTTAGGCGTTATATAGTAATAGTATATAACGTTATACGTTATATAGTAATATTATTTAACGTTATGCGTTATATAGTAATAGTATATAACGTTATACGTTATATAGTAATAGTATATAACGTTATGCGTTATATAGTAATAGTAAATAACGTTATACGATAGTACGGAATGGTATATATCGTTATACGTTATATAGTAATAGTATATAACGTTATGCGTTATATAGTAATAGTATATAACGTTATACGATAGTACGGAATAGTATATATCGTTATACGTTATATAGTAATAGTATATAACGTTATACGTTATATAGTAATAGGATATAACGTTATACGTTATATAGTAATAGTATATAACGTTATACGTTATATAGTAATATTATATAACGTTATGCGTTATATAGTAATAGTATATAACGTTATACGTTATATAGTAATAGTATATAACGTTATGCGTTATATAGTAATAGTATATAACGTTATACGATAGTACGGAATAGTATATATCGTTATACGTTATATAGTAATAGTATATAACGTTATACGTTATATAGTAATAGTATATAACGTTATACGTTATATAGTAATAGTATATAACGTTATACGTTATATAGTAATAGTATATAACGTTATGCGTTATATAGTAATATTATATAACGTTATACGTTATATAGTAATAGTATATAACGTTATGCATTATATAGTAATAGTATATAACGTTATACGTTATATAGTAATAGTATATAACGTTATGCGTTATATAGTAATAGTATATAACGTTATACGATAGTACGGAATAGTATATATCGTTATACGTTATATAGTAATAGTATATAACGTTATACGTTATATAGTAATAGTATATAACGTTATACGTTATATAGTAATAGTATATAACGTTATACGTTGTATAGTAATAGTATATAACGTTATACGTTATATAGTAATAGTATATAACGTTATACGTTATATAGTAATATTATATAACGTTATGCGTTATATAGTAATAGTATATAACGTTATACGTTATATAGTAATAGTATATAACGTTATGCGTTATATAGTAATAGTATATAACGTTATGCGTTATATAGTAATAGTATATAACGTTATACGATAGTACGGAATAGTATATATCGTTATACGTTATATAGTAATAGTATATAACGTTATACGTTATATAGTAATAGTATATAACGTTATACGTTTTTATAGTAATAGTATACAACGTTATACGTTATATAGTAATATTATATAACGTTATGCGTTATATAGTAATAGTATATAACGTTATACGTTATATAGTAATAGTATATAACGTTATGCGTTATATAGTAATAGTATATAACGTTATACGATAGTACGGAATAGTATATAACGTTATGCGTTATATAGTAATAGTATATAACGTTATACGTTATATAGTAATAGTATATAACGTTATGCGTTATATAGTAATAGTATATAACGTTATACGTTATATAGTAATATTATGTAACGTTATGCGTTATATAGTAATAGTATATAACGTTATACGTTATATAGTAATATTATATAACGTTATGCGTTATATAGTAATAGTATATAACGTTATACGTTATAGAGTAATAGTATATAACGTTATGCGTTATATAGTAATAGTATATAACGTTATACGATAGTACGAAATAGTATATATCGTTATACGTTATATAGTAATAGTATATAACGTTATACGTTATATAGTAATAGTATATATCGTTATGCGTTATATAGTAGTAGTATATAACGTTATACGTTATATAGTAATAGTATATAACGTTATCCGTTATATAGTAATATTATATAACGTTATGCGTTATATAGTAATAGTATATAACGTTATACGTTATATAGTATAAGTATATAACGTTATACGTTATATAGTAATAGTATATAACGTTATACGTTATATAGTAATATTATATAACGTTATGCGTTATATAGTAATAGTATATAACGTTATACGTTATAGAGTAATAGTATATAACGTTATGCGTTATATAGTAATAGTATATAACGTTATACGATAGTTCGAAATAGTATATATCGTTATACGTTATATAGTAATAGTATATAACGTTATACGTTATATAGTAATAGTATATAACGTTATACGTTATATAGTAATAGTATATAACGTTATGCGTTATATAGTAATAGTATATGACGTTATACGTTATATAGTAATATTATATAACGTTATGCGTTATATAGTAATAGTATATAACGTTATACGTTATATAGTAATAGTATATAACGTTATGCGTTATATAGTAATAGTATATAACGTTATACGATAGTACGGAATAGTATATATCGTTATACGTTATATAGTAATAGTATATAACGTTATACGTTATATAGTAATAGTATATAACGTTATACGTTATATAGTAATAGTATATAACGTTATACGTTATATAGTAATAGTATATAACGTTATGCGTTATATAGTAATAGTATATGACGTTATACGTTATATAGTAATATTATATAACGTTATGCGTTATATAGTAATAGTATATAACGTTATACGTTATATAGTAATAGTATATAACGTTATGCGTTATATAGTAATAGTATATAACGTTATACGATAGTACGGAATAGTATATATCGTTATACGTTATATAGTAATAGTATATAACGTTATACGTTATATAGTAATAGTATATAACGTTATACGTTATATAGTAATAGTATATAACGTTATACGTTATATAGTAATAGTATATAACGTTATACGTTATATAGTAATATTATATAACGTTATGCGTTATATAGTAATAGTATATAACGTTATACTTTATATAGTAATAGTATATAACGTTATGCGTTATATAGTAACAGTATATAACGTTATACGTTATATAGTAATATTATGTAACGTTATGCGTTATATAGTAATAGTATATAACGTTATACGTTATATAGTAATAGTATATAACGTTATGCGTTATATAGTAATAGTATATAACGTTATACGATAGTACGGAATAGTATATATCGTTATACGTTATATAGTAATAGTATATAACGTTATACGGTATATAGTAATAGTATATAACGTTATACGTTATATAGTAATAGTATATAACGTTATACGTTATATAGTAATAGTATATAACGTTATGCGTTATATAGTAATAGTATATAACGTTATACGATAGTACGGAATAGTATATATCGTTATACGTTATATAGTAATAGTATATAACGTTATACGTTATATAGTAATAGTATATAACGTTATGCGTTATATAGTAATAGTATATAACGTTATACGTTATATAGTAATATTATATAACGTTATGCGTTATATAGTAATAGTATATAACGTTATACGTTATATAGTAATAGTATATAACGTTATGCGTTATATAGTAATAGTATATAACGTTATACGTTATATAGTAATAGTATATAACGTTATGCGTTATATAGTAATAGTATATAACGTTATACGATAGTACGGAATAGTATATATCGTTATACGTTATATAGTAATAGTATATAACGTTATACGTTATATAGTAATAGTATATAACGTTATACGTTATATAGTAATAGTATATAACGTTATACGTTATATAGTAATAGTATATAACGTTATACGTTATATAGTAATAGTATATAACGTTATGCGTTATATAGTAATATTATATAACGTTATGCGTTATATAGTAATAGTATATAACGTTATACGTTATATAGTAATAGTATATAACGTTATGCGTTATATAGTAATAGTATATAACGTTATACGATAGTACGGAATAGTATATATCGTTATACGTTATATAGTAATAGTATATAACGTTATACGTTATATAGTAATAGTATATAACGTTATACGTTATATAGTAATAGTATATAACGTTATACGTTATATAGTAATATTATATAACGTTATGCGTTATATAGTAATAGTATATAACGTTATACGTTATATAGTAATAGTATATAACGTTATGCGTTATATAGTAATAGTATATAACGTTATACGATAGTACGGAATAGTATATATCGTTATACGTTATATAGTAATAGTATATAACGTTATACGTTATATAGTAATAGTATATAACGTTATACGTTATATAGTAATAGTATATAACGTTATACGTTATATAGTAATAGTATATAACGTTATGCGTTATATAGTAATAGTATATAACGTTATACGTTATATAGTAATAGTATATAACGTTATGCGTTATATAGTAATAGTATATAACGTTATACGATAGTACGGAATAGTATATATCGTTATACGTTATATAGTAATAGTATATAACGTTATACGTTATATAGTAATAGTATATAACGTTATGCGTTATATAGTAATAGTATATAACGTTATACGTTATATAGTAATATTATATAACGTTATGCGTTATATAGTAATAGTATATAACGTTATACGTTATATAGTAATAGTATATAACGTTATGCGTTATATAGTAATAGTATATAACGTTATACGATAGTACGGAATAGTATATATCGTTATACGTTATATAGTAATAGTATATAACGTTATACGTTATATAGTAATAGTATATAACGTTATACGTTATATAGTAATAGTATATAACGTTATGCGTTATATAGTAATAGTATATAACGTTATACGTTATATAGTAATATTATATAACGTTATGCGTTATATAGTAATAGTATATAACGTTATACGATAGTACGGAATAGTATATATCGTTATACGTTATATAGTAATAGTATATAACGTTATACGTTATATAGTAATAGTATATAACGTTATACGTTATATAGTAATAGTATATAACGTTATACGTTATATAGTAATAGTATATAACGTTATACGTTATATAGTAATATTATATAACGTTATGCGTTATATAGTAATAGTATATAACGTTATACGTTATATAGTAATAGTATATAACGTCATGCGTTATATAGTAATAGTATATAACGTTATACGTTATATAGTAATATTATGTAACGTTATGCGTTATATAGTAATAGTATATAACGTTATACGTTATATAGTAATAGTATATAACGTTATGCGTTATATAGTAATAGTATATAACGTTATACGATAGTACGGAATAGTATATATATTTATACGTTATATAGTAATAGTATATACCGTTATACGTTATATAGTAATAGTATATAACGTTATACGTTATATAGTAATAATATATAACGTTATACGTTATATAGTAATAGTATATAACGTTATGCGTTATATAGTAATAGTATATAACGTTATACGATAGTACGGAATAGTATATATCGTTATACGTTATATAGTAATAGTATATAACGTTATACGTTATATAGTAATAGTATATAACGTTAGGCGTTATATAGTAATAGTATATAACGTTATGCGTTATATAGTAATAGTATATAACGTTATACGTTATATAGTAATATTATATAACGTTATGCGTTATATAGTAATAGTATATAACGTTATACGATAGTACGGAATAGTATATATCGTTATACGTTATATAGTAATAGTATATAACGTTATACGTTATATAGTAATATTATATAACGTTATGCGTTATATAGTAATAGTATATAACGTTATGCGTTATATAGTAATGGTATATAACGTTATACGTTATATAGTAATAGTATATAACGTTATACGATAGTACGGAATAGTATATATCGTTATACGTTATATAGTAATAGTATATAACGTTATACGTTATATAGTAATAGTATATAACGTTATAAGTTATATAGTAATAGTATATAGCGTTATACGTTATATAGTAATAGTATATAACGTTATACGTTATATAGTAATAGTATATAACGTTATGCGTTATATAGTAATGGTATATAACGTTATACGTTATATAGTAATAGTATATAACGTTATGCGTTATATAGTAATAGTATATAACGTTATACGATAGTACGGAATAGTATATATCGTTATACGTTATATAGTAATAGTATATAACGTTATACGTTATATAGTAATAGTATATAACGTTATGCGTTATATAGTAATAGTATATAACGTTATACGTTATATAGTAATATTATAGAACGTTATGCGTTATATAGTAATAGTATATAACGTTATACGTTATATAGTAATAGTATATAACGTTATGCGTTATATAGTAATAGTATATAACGTTATACGATAGTACGGAATAGTATATATCGTTATACGTTATATAGTAATAGTATATAACGTTATGCGTTATATAGTAATAGTATATAACGTTATACGATAGTACGGAATAGTATATATCGTTATACGTTATATAGTAATAGTATATAACGTTATACGTTATATAGTAATAGTATATAACGTTATATGTTATATAGTAATAGTATATAACGTTATACGTTATATAGTAATATTATATAACGTTATGCGTTATATAGTAATAGTATATAACGTTATACGTTATATAGTAATAGTATATAACGTTATGCGTTATATAGTAATAGTATATAACGTTATACGATAGTACGGAATAGTATATATCGTTATACGTTATATAGTAATAGTATATAACGTTATACGTTATATATTAATAGTATATAACGTTATACGTTATATAGTAATAGTATATAACGTTATACGTTATATAGTAATAGTATATAACGTTATGCGTTATATAGTAATATTATATAACGTTATACGTTATATAGTAATAGTATATAACGTTATGCATTATATAGTAATAGTATATAACGTTATACGATAGTACGGAATAGTATATATCGTTATACGTTATATAGTAATAGTATATAACGTTATACGTTATATAGTAATAGTATATAACGTTATACGTTATATAGTAATAGTATATAACGTTATGCGTTATATAGTAATAGTATATGACGTTATACGTTATATAGTAATATTATATAACGTTATGCGTTATATAGTAATAGTATATAACGTTATACGTTATATAGTAATAGTATATAACGTTATGCGTTATATAGTAATAGTATATAACGTTATACGATAGTACGGAATAGTATATATCGTTATACGTTATATAGTAATAGTATATAACGTTATACGTTATATAGTAATAGTATATAACGTTATACGTTATATAGTAATAGTATATAACGTTATACGTTATATAGTAATAGTATATAACGTTATACGTTATATAGTAATATTATATAACGTTATGCGTTATATAGTAATAGTATATAACGTTATACGTTATATAGTAATAGTATATAACGTTATACGATAGTACGGAATAGTATATATCGTTATACGTTATATAGTAATAGTATATAACGTTATACGTTATATAGTAATAGTATATAACGTTATACGTTATATAGTAATAGTATATAACGTTATACGTTATATAGTAATATTATATAACGTTATGCGTTATATAGTAATAGTATATAACGTTATACGTTATATAGTAATAGTATATAACGTTATGCGTTATATAGTAATAGTATATAACGTTATACGATAGTACGGAATAGTATATATCGTTATACGTTATATAGTAATAGTATATAACGTTATACGTTATATAGTAATAGTATATAACGTTATACGTTATATAGTAATAGTATATAACGTTATACGTTATATAGTAATAGTATATAACGTTATACGTTATATAGTAATAGTATATAACGTTAGGCGTTATATAGTAATAGTATATAACGTTATGCGTTATATAGTAATAGTATATAACGTTATACGTTATATAGTAATATTATATAACATTATGCGTTATATAGTAATAGTATATAACGTTATACGATAGTACGGAATAGTATATATCGTTATACGTTATATAGTAATAGTATATAACGTTATACGTTATATAGTAATATTATATAACGTTATGCGTTATATAGTAATAGTATATAACGTTATGCGTTATATAGTAATGGTATATAACGTTATACGTTATATAGTAATAGTATATAACGTTATACGATAGTACGGAATAGTATATATCGTTATACGTTATATAGTAATAGTATATAACGTTATACGTTATATAGTAATAGTATATAACGTTATAAGTTATATAGTAATAGTATATAACGTTATACGTTATATAGTAATAGTATATAACGTTATACGTTATATAGTAATAGTATATAACGTTATGCGTTATATAGTAATGGTATATAACGTTATACGTTATATAGTAATAGTATATAACGTTATGCGTTATATAGTAATAGTATATAACGTTATACGATAGTACGGAATAGTATATATCGTTATACGTTATATAGTAATAGTATATAACGTTATACGTTATATAGTAATAGTATATAACGTTATGCGTTATATAGTAATAGTATATAACGTTATACGTTATATAGTAATATTATAGAACGTTATGCGTTATATAGTAATAGTATATAACGTTATACGTTATATAGTAATAGTATATAACGTTATGCGTTATATAGTAATAGTATATAACGTTATACGATAGTACGGAATAGTATATATCGTTATACGTTATATAGTAATAGTATATAACGTTATGCGTTATATAGTAATAGTATATAACGTTATACGATAGTACGGAATAGTATATATCGTTATACGTTATATAGTAATAGTATATAACGTTATACGTTATATAGTAATAGTATATAACGTTATATGTTATATAGTAATAGTATATAACGTTATACGTTATATAGTAATATTATATAACGTTATGCGTTATATAGTAATAGTATATAACGTTATACGTTATATAGTAATAGTATATAACGTTATGCGTTATATAGTAATAGTATATAACGTTATACGATAGTACGGAATAGTATATATCGTTATACGTTATATAGTAATAGTATATAACGTTATACGTTATATATTAATAGTATATAACGTTATACGTTATATAGTAATAGTATATAACGTTATACGTTATATAGTAATAGTATATAACGTTATGCGTTATATAGTAATATTATATAACGTTATACGTTATATAGTAATAGTATATAACGTTATGCATTATATAGTAATAGTATATAACGTTATACGATAGTACGGAATAGTATATATCGTTATACGTTATATAGTAATAGTATATAACGTTATACGTTATATAGTAATAGTATATAACGTTATACGTTATATAGTAATAGTATATAACGTTATGCGTTATATAGTAATAGTATATGACGTTATACGTTATATAGTAATATTATATAACGTTATGCGTTATATAGTAATAGTATATAACGTTATACGTTATATAGTAATAGTATATAACGTTATGCGTTATATAGTAATAGTATATAACGTTATACGATAGTACGGAATAGTATATATCGTTATACGTTATATAGTAATAGTATATAACGTTATACGTTATATAGTAATAGTATATAACGTTATACGTTATATAGTAATAGTATATAACGTTATACGTTATATAGTAATAGTATATAACGTTATACGTTATATAGTAATATTATATAACGTTATGCGTTATATAGTAATAGTATATAACGTTATACGTTATATAGTAATAGTATATAACGTTATACGATAGTACGGAATAGTATATATCGTTATACGTTATATAGTAATAGTATATAACGTTATACGTTATATAGTAATAGTATATAACGTTATACGTTATATAGTAATAGTATATAACGTTATACGTTATATAGTAATATTATATAACGTTATGCGTTATATAGTAATAGTATATAACGTTATACGTTATATAGTAATAGTATATAACGTTATGCGTTATATAGTAATAGTATATAACGTTATACGGTAGTACGGAATAGTATATATCGTTATACGTTATATAGTAATAGTATATAACGTTATACGTTATATGGTAATAGTATATAACGTTATACGTTATATAGTAATAGTATATAACGTTATACGTTATATAGTAATAGTATATAACGTTATGCGTTATATAGTAATAGTATATGACGTTATACGTTATATAGTAATATTATATAACGTTATGCGTTATATAGTAATAGTATATAACGTTATACGTTATATAGTAATAGTATATAACGTTATGCGTTATATAGTAATAGTATATAACGTTATACGATAGTACGGAATAGTATATATTGTTATACGTTATATAGTAATAGTATATAACGTTATACGTTATATAGTAATAGTATATAACGTTATACGTTATATAGTAATAGTATATAACGTTATACGTTATATAGTAATATTATATAACGTTATGCGTTATATAGTAATAGTATATAACGTTATACGTTATATAGTAATAGTATATAACGTTATGCGTTATATAGTAATAGTATATAACGTTATACGTTATATAGTAATATTATGTAACGTTATGCGTTATATAGTAATAGTATATAACGTTATACGTTATATAGTAATAGTATATAACGTTATGCGTTATATAGTAATAGTATATAACGTTATACGATAGTACGGAATAGTATATATATTTATACGTTATATAGTAATAGTATATACCGTTATACGTTATATAGTAATAGTATATAACGTTATACGTTATATAGTAATAATATATAACGTTATACGTTATATAGTAATAGTATATAACGTTATGCGTTATATAGTAATAGTATATAACGTTATACGATAGTACGGAATAGTATATATCGTTATACGTTATATAGTAATAGTATATAACGTTATACGTTATATAGTAATAGTATATAACGTTATAAGTTATATAGTAATAGTATATAACGTTATACGTTATATAGTAATCGTATATAACGTTATACGTTATATAGTAATAGTATATAACGTTATGCGTTATATAGTAATGGTATATAACGTTATACGTTATATAGTAATAGTATATAACGTTATGCGTTATATAGTAATAGTATATAACGTTATACGATAGTACGGAATAGTATATATCGTTATACGTTATATAGTAATAGTATATAACGTTATACGTTATATAGTAATAGTATATAACGTTATGCGTTATATAGTAATAGTAAATAACGTTATACGTTATATAGTAATATTATATAACGTTATGCGTTATATAGTAATAGTATATAACGTTATACGTTATATAGTAATAGTATATAACGTTATGCGTTATATAGTAATAGTATATAACGTTATACGATAGTACGGAATAGTATATATCGTTATACGTTATATAGTAATAGTATATAACGTTATGCGTTATATAGTAATAGTATATAACGTTATACGATAGTACGGAATAGTATATATCGTTATACGTTATATAGTAATAGTATATAACGTTATACGTTATATAGTAATAGTATATAACGTTATGCGTTATATAGTAATAGTAAATAACGTTATACGTTATATAGTAATATTATATAACGTTATGCGTTATATAGTAATAGTATATAACGTTATACGTTATATAGTAATAGTATATAACGTTATGCGTTATATAGTAATAGTATATAACGTTATACGATAGTACGGAATAGTATATATCGTTATACGTTATATAGTAATAGTATATAACGTTATACGTTATATAGTAATAGTATATAACGTTATACGTTATATAGTAATAGTATATAACGTTATACGTTATATAGTAATAGTATATAACGTTATGCGTTATATAGTAATATTATATAACGTTGTACGTTATATAGTAATAGTATATAACGTTATGCATTATATAGTAATAGTATATAACGTTATACGATAGTACGGAATAGTATATATCGTTATACGTTATATAGTAATAGTATATAACGTTATACGTTATATAGTAATAGTATATAACGTTATGCGTTATATAGTAATAGTATATATCGTTATACGTTATATAGTAATATTATATAACGTTATGCGTTATATAGTAATAGTATATAACGTTATACGTTATATAGTAATAGTATATAACGTTATGCGTTATATAGTAATAGTATATAACGTTATACGATAGTACGGAATAGTATATATCGTTATACGTTATATAGTAATAGTATATAACGTTATACGTTATATAGTAATAGTATATAACGTTATACGTTATATAGTAATAGTATATAACGTTATACGTTATATAGTAATAGTATATAACGTTATACGTTATATAGTAATATTATATAACGTTATGCGTTATATAGTAATAGTATATAACGTTATACGTTATATAGTAATAGTATATAACGTTATGCGTTATATAGTAATAGTATATAACGTTATGCGTTATATAGTAATAGTATATAACGTTATACGATAGTACGGAATAGTATATATCGTTATACGTTATATAGTAATAGTATATAACGTTATACGTTATATAGTAATAGTATATAACGTTATACGTTATATAGTAATAGTATATAACGTTATACGATAGTACGGAATAGTATATATCGTTATACGTTATATAGTAATAGTATATAACGTTATACGTTATATAGTAATAGTATATAACGTTATACGTTATATAGTAATAGTATATAACGTTATACGTTATATAGTAATAGTATATAACGTTATACGTTATATAGTAATATTATATAACGTTATGCGTTATATAGTAATAGTATATAACGTTATACGTTATATAGTAATAGTATATAACGTTATGCGTTATATAGTAATAGTATATAACGTTATACGTTATATAGTAATATTATGTAACGTTATGCGTTATATAGTAATAGTATATAACGTTATACGTTATATAGTAATAGTATTTAACGTTATGCGTTATATAGTAATAGTATATAACGTTATACGATAGTACGGAATAGTATATATATTTATACGTTATATAGTAATAGTATATACCGTTATACGTTATATAGTAATAGTATATAACGTTATACGTTATATAGTAATAATATATAACGTTATACGTTATATAGTAATAGTATATAACGTTATGCGTTATATAGTAATAGTATATAACGTTATACGATAGTACGGAATAGTATATATCGTTATACGTTATATAGTAATAGTATATAACGTTATACGTTATATAGTAATAGTATATAACGTTAGGCGTTATATAGTAATAGTATATAACGTTATGCGTTATATAGTAATGGTATATAACGTTATACGTTATATAGTAATAGTATATAACGTTATGCGTTATATAGTAATAGTATATAACGTTATACGATAGTACGGAATAGTATATATCGTTATACGTTATATAGTAATAGTATATAACGTTATACGTTATATAGTAATAGTATATAACGTTATAAGTTATATAGTAATAGTATATAACGTTATACGTTATATAGTAATAGTATATAAGGTTATGCGTTATATAGTAATAGTATATAACGTTATACGTTATATAGTAATATTATATAGCGTTATGCGTTATATAGTAATAGTATATAACGTTATACGTTATATAGTAATAGTATATAACGTTATGCGTTATATAGTAATAGTATATAACGTTATACGATAGTACGGAATAGTATATATCGTTATACGTTATATAGTAATAGTATATAACGTTATGCGTTATATAGTAATAGTATATAACGTTATACGATAGTACGGAATAGTATATATCGTTATACGTTATATAGTAATAGTATATAACGTTATACGTTATATAGTAATAGTATATAACGTTATACGTTATATAGTAATAGTATATAACGTTATACGTTATATAGTAATATTATATAACGTTATGCGTTATATAGTAATAGTATATAACGTTATACGTTATATAGTAATAGTATATAACGTTATGCGTTATATAGTAATAGTATATAACGTTATACGATAGTACGGAATAGTATATATCGTTATACGTTATATAGTAATAGTATATAACGTTATACGTTATATAGTAATAGTATATAACGTTATACGTTATATTGTAATAGTATATAACGTTATGCGTTATATAGTAATATTATATAACGTTATACGTTATATAGTAATAGTATATAACGTTATGCATTATATAGTAATAGTATATAACGTTATACCATAGTACGGAATAGTATATATCGTTATACGTTATATAGTAATAGTATATAACGTTATGCGTTATATAGTAATGGTATATAATGTTATACGTTATATAGTAATAGTATATAACGTTATGCGTTATATAGTAATAGTATATAACGTTATACGATAGTACGGAATAGTATATATCGTTATACGTTATATAGTAATAGTATATAACGTTATACGTTATATAGTAATAGTATATAACGTTATACGTTATATAGTAATAGTATATAACGTTATACGTTATATAGTAATAGTATATAACGTTATGCGTTATATAGTAATAGTATATAACGTTATACGTTATATAGTAATATTATGTAACGTTATGCGTTATATAGTAATAGTATATAACGTTATACGTTATATAGTAATAGTATATAACGTTATGCGTTATATAGTAATAGTATATAACGTTATACGATAGTACGGAATAGTATATATATTTATACGTTATATAGTAATAGTATATACCGTTATACGTTATATAGTAATAGTATATAACGTTATACGTTATATAGTAATAATATATAACGTTATACGTTATATAGTAATAGTATATAACGTTATGCGTTATATAGTAATAGTATATAACGTTATACGATAGTACGGAATAGTATATACCGTTATACGTTATATAGTAATAGTATATAACGTTATACGTTATATAGTAATAGTATATAACGTTAGGCGTTATATAGTAATAGTATATAACGTTATGCGTTATATAGTAATGGTATATAACGTTATACGTTATATAGTAATAGTATATAACGTTATGCGTTATATAGTAATAGTATATAACGTTATACGATAGTACGGAATAGTATATATCGTTATACGTTATATAGTAATAGTATATAACGTTATACGTTATATAGTAATAGTATATAACGTTATACGTTATATAGTAATAGTATATAACGTTATACGTTATATAGTAATATTATATAACGTTATGCGTTATATAGTAATAGTATATAACGTTATACGTTATATAGTAATAGTATATAACGTTATGCGTTATATAGTAATAGTATATAACGTTATACGATAGTACGGAATAGTATATATCGTTATACGTTATATAGTAATAGTATATAACGTTATACGTTATATAGTAATAGTATATAACGTTATACGTTATATAGTAATAGTATATAACGTTATACGTTATATTGTAATAGTATATAACGTTATGCGTTATATAGTAATATTATATAACGTTATACGTTATATAGTAATAGTATATAACGTTATGCATTATATAGTAATAGTATATAACGTTATACCATAGTACGGAATAGTATATATCGTTATACGTTATATAGTAATAGTATATAACGTTATGCGTTATATAGTAATGGTATATAATGTTATACGTTATATAGTAATAGTATATAACGTTATGCGTTATATAGTAATAGTATATAACGTTATACGATAGTACGGAATAGTATATATCGTTATACGTTATATAGTAATAGTATATAACGTTATACGTTATATAGTAATAGTATATAACGTTATAAGTTATATAGTAATAGTATATAACGTTATACGTTATATAGTAATAGTATATAACGTTATAAGTTATATAGTAATAGTATATAACGTTATACGTTATATAGTAATAGTATATAACGTTATGCGTTATATAGTAATAGTATATAACGTTATACGTTATATAGTAATATTATGTAACGTTATGCGTTATATAGTAATAGTATATAACGTTATACGTTATATAGTAATAGTATATAACGTTATGCGTTATATAGTAATAGTATATAACGTTATACGATAGTACGGAATAGTATATATATTTATACGTTATATAGTAATAGTATATACCGTTATACGTTATATAGTAATAGTATATAACGTTATACGTTATATAGTAATAATATATAACGTTATACGTTATATAGTAATAGTATATAACGTTATGCGTTATATAGTAATAGTATATAACGTTATACGATAGTAAGGAATAGTATATACCGTTATACGTTATATAGTAATAGTATATAACGTTATACGTTATATAGTAATAGTATATAACGTTAGGCGTTATATAGTAATAGTATATAACGTTATGCGTTATATAGTAATGGTATATAACGTTATACGTTATATAGTAATAGTATATAACGTTATGCGTTATATAGTAATAGTATATAACGTTATACGATAGTACGGAATAGTATATATCGTTATACGTTATATAGTAATAGTATATAACGTTATACGTTATATAGTAATAGTATATAACGTTATAAGTTATATAGTAATAGTATATAACGTTGTACGTTATATAGTAATAGTATATAACGTTATACGTTATATAGTAATAGTATATAACGTTATGCGTTATATAGTAATGGTATATAACGTTATACGTTATATAGTAATAGTATATAACGTTATGCGTTATATAGTAATAGTATATAACGTTATACGATAGTACGGAATAGTATATATCGTTATACGTTATATAGTAATAGTATATAACGTTATACGTTATATAGTAATAGTATATAACGTTATGCGTTATATAGTAATAGTATATAACGTTATACGTTATATAGTAATATTATATAACGTTATGCGTTATATAGTAATAGTATATAACGTTATACGTTATATAGTAATAGTATATAACGTTATGCGTTATATAGTAATAGTATATAACGTTATACGATAGTACGGAATAGTATATATCGTTATACGTTATATAGTAATAGTATATAACGTTATGCGTTATATAGTAATAGTATATAACGTTATACGTTATATAGTAATAGTATATAACGTTATACGTTATATAGTAATAGTATATAACGTTATACGTTATATAGTAATATTATATAACGTTATGCGTTATATAGTAATAGTATATAACGTTATACGTTATATAGTAATAGTATATAACGTTATGCGTTATATAGTAATAGTATATAACGTTATACGTTATATAGTAATATTATGTAACGTTATGCGTTATATAGTAATAGTATATAACGTTATACGTTATATAGTAATAGTATATAACGTTATGCGTTATATAGTAATAGTATATAACGTTATACGATAGTACGGAATAGTATATATATTTATACGTTATATAGTAATAGTATATACCGTTATACGTTATATAGTAATAGTATATAACGTTATACGTTATATAGTAATAATATATAACGTTATACGTTATATAGTAATAGTATATAACGTTATGCGTTATATAGTAATAGTATATAACGTTATACGATAGTACGGAATAGTATATATCGTTATACGTTATATAGTAATAGTATATAACGTTATACGTTATATAGTAATAGTATATAACGTTATAAGTTATATAGTAATAGTATATAACGTTATACGTTATATAGTAATCGTATATAACGTTATACGTTATATAGTAATAGTATATAACGTTATGCGTTATATAGTAATGGTATATAACGTTATACGTTATATAGTAATAGTATATAACGTTATGCGTTATATAGTAATAGTATATAACGTTATACGATAGTACGGAATAGTATATATCGTTATACGTTATATAGTAATAGTATATAACGTTATACGTTATATAGTAATAGTATATAACGTTATGCGTTATATAGTAATAGTAAATAACGTTATACGTTATATAGTAATATTATATAACGTTATGCGTTATATAGTAATAGTATATAACGTTATACGTTATATAGTAATAGTATATAACGTTATGCGTTATATAGTAATAGTATATAACGTTATACGATAGTACGGAATAGTATATATCGTTATACGTTATATAGTAATAGTATATAACGTTATGCGTTATATAGTAATAGTATATAACGTTATACGATAGTACGGAATAGTATATATCGTTATACGTTATATAGTAATAGTATATAACGTTATACGTTATATAGTAATAGTATATAACGTTATGCGTTATATAGTAATAGTAAATAACGTTATACGTTATATAGTAATATTATATAACGTTATGCGTTATATAGTAATAGTATATAACGTTATACGTTATATAGTAATAGTATATAACGTTATGCGTTATATAGTAATAGTATATAACGTTATACGATAGTACGGAATAGTATATATCGTTATACGTTATATAGTAATAGTATATAACGTTATACGTTATATAGTAATAGTATATAACGTTATACGTTATATAGTAATAGTATATAACGTTATACGTTATATAGTAATAGTATATAACGTTATGCGTTATATAGTAATATTATATAACGTTGTACGTTATATAGTAATAGTATATAACGTTATGCATTATATAGTAATAGTATATAACGTTATACGATAGTACGGAATAGTATATATCGTTATACGTTATATAGTAATAGTATATAACGTTATACGTTATATAGTAATAGTATATAACGTTATGCGTTATATAGTAATAGTATATATCGTTATACGTTATATAGTAATATTATATAACGTTATGCGTTATATAGTAATAGTATATAACGTTATACGTTATATAGTAATAGTATATAACGTTATGCGTTATATAGTAATAGTATATAACGTTATACGATAGTACGGAATAGTATATATCGTTATACGTTATATAGTAATAGTATATAACGTTATACGTTATATAGTAATAGTATATAACGTTATACGTTATATAGTAATAGTATATAACGTTATACGTTATATAGTAATAGTATATAACGTTATACGTTATATAGTAATATTATATAACGTTATGCGTTATATAGTAATAGTATATAACGTTATACGTTATATAGTAATAGTATATAACGTTATGCGTTATATAGTAATAGTATATAACGTTATGCGTTATATAGTAATAGTATATAACGTTATACGATAGTACGGAATAGTATATATCGTTATACGTTATATAGTAATAGTATATAACGTTATACGTTATATAGTAATAGTATATAACGTTATACGTTATATAGTAATAGTATATAACGTTATACGATAGTACGGAATAGTATATATCGTTATACGTTATATAGTAATAGTATATAACGTTATACGTTATATAGTAATAGTATATAACGTTATACGTTATATAGTAATAGTATATAACGTTATACGTTATATAGTAATAGTATATAACGTTATACGTTATATAGTAATATTATATAACGTTATGCGTTATATAGTAATAGTATATAACGTTATACGTTATATAGTAATAGTATATAACGTTATGCGTTATATAGTAATAGTATATAACGTTATACGTTATATAGTAATATTATGTAACGTTATGCGTTATATAGTAATAGTATATAACGTTATACGTTATATAGTAATAGTATTTAACGTTATGCGTTATATAGTAATAGTATATAACGTTATACGATAGTACGGAATAGTATATATATTTATACGTTATATAGTAATAGTATATACCGTTATACGTTATATAGTAATAGTATATAACGTTATACGTTATATAGTAATAATATATAACGTTATACGTTATATAGTAATAGTATATAACGTTATGCGTTATATAGTAATAGTATATAACGTTATACGATAGTACGGAATAGTATATATCGTTATACGTTATATAGTAATAGTATATAACGTTATACGTTATATAGTAATAGTATATAACGTTAGGCGTTATATAGTAATAGTATATAACGTTATGCGTTATATAGTAATGGTATATAACGTTATACGTTATATAGTAATAGTATATAACGTTATGCGTTATATAGTAATAGTATATAACGTTATACGATAGTACGGAATAGTATATATCGTTATACGTTATATAGTAATACTATATAACGTTATACGTTATATAGTAATAGTATATAACGTATAAGTTATATAGTAATAGTATATAACGTTATACGTTATATAGTAATAGTATATAAGGTTATGCGTTATATAGTAATAGTATATAACGTTATACGTTATATAGTAATATTATATAGCGTTATGCGTTATATAGTAATAGTATATAACGTTATACGTTATATAGTAATAGTATATAACGTTATGCGTTATATAGTAATAGTATATAACGTTATACGATAGTACGGAATAGTATATATCGTTATACGTTATATAGTAATAGTATATAACGATATGCGTTATATAGTAATAGTATATAACGTTATACGATAGTACGGAATAGTATATATCGTTATACGTTATATAGTAATAGTATATAACGTTATACGTTATATAGTAATAGTATATAACGTTATACGTTATATAGTAATAGTATATAACGTTATACGTTATATAGTAATATTATATAACGTTATGCGTTATATAGTAATAGTATATAACGTTATACGTTATATAGTAATAGTATATAACGTTATGCGTTATATAGTAATAGTATATAACGTTATACGATAGTACGGAATAGTATATATCGTTATACGTTATATAGTAATAGTATATAACGTTATACGTTATATAGTAATAGTATATAACGTTATACGTTATATTGTAATAGTATATAACGTTATGCGTTATATAGTAATATTATATAACGTTATACGTTATATAGTAATAGTATATAACGTTATGCATTATATAGTAATAGTATATAACGTTATACCATAGTACGGAATAGTATATATCGTTATACGTTATATAGTAATAGTATATAACGTTATGCGTTATATAGTAATGGTATATAATGTTATACGTTATATAGTAATAGTATATAACGTTATGCGTTATATAGTAATAGTATATAACGTTATACGATAGTACGGAATAGTATATATCGTTATACGTTATATAGTAATAGTATATAACGTTATACGTTATATAGTAATAGTATATAACGTTATACGTTATATAGTAATAGTATATAACGTTATAAGTTATATAGTAATAGTATATAACGTTATACGTTATATAGTAATAGTATATAACGTTATGCGTTATATAGTAATAGTATATAACGTTATACGTTATATAGTAATATTATGTAACGTTATGCGTTATATAGTAATAGTATATAACGTTATACGTTATATAGTAATAGTATATAACGTTATGCGTTATATAGTAATAGTATATAACGTTATACGATAGTACGGAATAGTATATATATTTATACGTTATATAGTAATAGTATATACCGTTATACGTTATATAGTAATAGTATATAACGTTATACGTTATATAGTAATAATATATAACGTTATACGTTATATAGTAATAGTATATAACGTTATGCGTTATATAGTAATAGTATATAACGTTATACGATAGTACGGAATAGTATATACCGTTATACGTTATATAGTAATAGTATATAACGTTATACGTTATATAGTAATAGTATATAACGTTAGGCGTTATATAGTAATAGTATATAACGTTATGCGTTATATAGTAATGGTATATAACGTTATACGTTATATAGTAATAGTATATAACGTTATGCGTTATATAGTAATAGTATATAACGTTATACGATAGTACGGAATAGTATATATCGTTATACGTTATATAGTAATAGTATATAACGTTATACGTTATATAGTAATAGTATATAACGTTATACGTTATATAGTAATAGTATATAACGTTATACGTTATATAGTAATATTATATAACGTTATGCGTTATATAGTAATAGTATATAACGTTATACGTTATATAGTAATAGTATATAACGTTATGCGTTATATAGTAATAGTATATAACGTTATACGATAGTACGGAATAGTATATATCGTTATACGTTATATAGTAATAGTATATAACGTTATACGTTATATAGTAATAGTATATAACGTTATACGTTATATAGTAATAGTATATAACGTTATACGTTATATTGTAATAGTATATAACGTTATGCGTTATATAGTAATATTATATAACGTTATACGTTATATAGTAATAGTATATAACGTTATGCATTATATAGTAATAGTATATAACGTTATACCATAGTACGGAATAGTATATATCGTTATACGTTATATAGTAATAGTATATAACGTTATGCGTTATATAGTAATGGTATATAATGTTATACGTTATATAGTAATAGTATATAACGTTATGCGTTATATAGTAATAGTATATAACGTTATACGATAGTACGGAATAGTATATATCGTTATACGTTATATAGTAATAGTATATAACGTTATACGTTATATAGTAATAGTATATAACGTTATAAGTTATATAGTAATAGTATATAACGTTATACGTTATATAGTAATAGTATATAACGTTATGCGTTATATAGTAATAGTATATAACGTTATACGTTATATAGTAATATTATGTAACGTTATGCGTTATATAGTAATAGTATATAACGTTATACGTTATACAGTAATAGTATATAACGTTATGCGTTATATAGTAATAGTATATAACGTTATACGATAGTACGGAATAGTATATATATTTATACGTTATATAGTAATAGTATATACCGTTATACGTTATATAGTAATAGTATATAACGTTATACGTTATATAGTAATAATATATAACGTTATACGTTATATAGTAATAGTATATAACGTTATGCGTTATATAGTAATAGTATATAACGTTATACGATAGTACGGAATAGTATATACCGTTATACGTTATATAGTAATAGTATATAACGTTATACGTTATATAGTAATAGTATATAACGTTAGGCGTTATATAGTAATAGTATATAACGTTATGCGTTATATAGTAATGGTATATAACGTTATACGTTATATAGTAATAGTATATAACGTTATGCGTTATATAGTAATAGTATATAACGTTATACGATAGTACGGAATAGTATATATCGTTATACGTTATATAGTAATAGTATATAACGTTATACGTTATATAGTAATAGTATATAACGTTATAAGTTATATAGTAATAGTATATAACGTTATACGTTATATAGTAATAGTATATAACGTTATACGTTATATAGTAATAGTATATAACGTTATGCGTTATATAGTAATGGTATATAACGTTATACGTTATATAGTAATAGTATATAACGTTATGCGTTATATAGTAATAGTATATAACGTTATACGATAGTACGGAATAGTATATATCGTTATACGTTATATAGTAATAGTATATAACGTTATACGTTATATAGTAATAGTATATAACGTTATACGTTATATAGTAATAGTATATAACGTTATGCGTTATATAGTAATAGTATATAACGTTATACGTTATATAGTAATATTATGTAACGTTATGCGTTATATAGTAATAGTATATAACGTTATACGTTATATAGTAATAGTATTTAACGTTATGCGTTATATAGTAATAGTATATAACGTTATACGATAGTACGGAATAGTATATATATTTATACGTTATATAGTAATAGTATATACCGTTATACGTTATATAGTAATAGTATATAACGTTATACGTTATATAGTAATAATATATAACGTTATACGTTATATAGTAATAGTATATAACGTTATGCGTTATATAGTAATAGTATATAACGTTATACGATAGTACGGAATAGTATATATCGTTATACGTTATATAGTAATAGTATATAACGTTATACGTTATATAGTAATAGTATATAACGTTAGGCGTTATATAGTAATAGTATATAACGTTATGCGTTATATAGTAATGGTATATAACGTTATACGTTATATAGTAATAGTATATAACGTTATGCGTTATATAGTAATAGTATATAACGTTATACGATAGTACGGAATAGTATATATCGTTATACGTTATATAGTAATAGTATATAACGTTATACGTTATATAGTAATAGTATATAACGTTATAAGTTATATAGTAATAGTATATAACGTTATACGTTATATAGTAATAGTATATAAGGTTATGCGTTATATAGTAATAGTATATAACGTTATACGTTATATAGTAATATTATATAGCGTTATGCGTTATATAGTAATAGTATATAACGTTATACGTTATATAGTAATAGTATATAACGTTATGCGTTATATAGTAATAGTATATAACGTTATACGATAGTACGGAATAGTATATATCGTTATACGTTATATAGTAATAGTATATAACGTTATGCGTTATATAGTAATAGTATATAACGTTATACGATAGTACGGAATAGTATATATCGTTATACGTTATATAGTAATAGTATATAACGTTATACGTTATATAGTAATAGTATATAACGTTATACGTTATATAGTAATAGTATATAACGTTATACGTTATATAGTAATATTATATAACGTTATGCGTTATATAGTAATAGTATATAACGTTATACGTTATATAGTAATAGTATATAACGTTATGCGTTATATAGTAATAGTATATAACGTTATACGATAGTACGGAATAGTATATATCGTTATACGTTATATAGTAATAGTATATAACGTTATACGTTATATAGTAATAGTATATAACGTTATACGTTATATTGTAATAGTATATAACGTTATACGTTATATAGTAATATTATATAACGTTATACGTTATATAGTAATAGTATATAACGTTATGCATTATATAGTAATAGTATATAACGTTATACCATAGTACGGAATAGTATATATCGTTATACGTTATATAGTAATAGTATATAACGTTATGCGTTATATAGTAATGGTATATAATGTTATACGTTATATAGTAATAGTATATAACGTTATGCGTTATATAGTAATAGTATATAACGTTATACGATAGTACGGAATAGTATATATCGTTATACGTTATATAGTAATAGTATATAACGTTATACGTTATATAGTAATAGTATATAACGTTATACGTTATATAGTAATAGTATATAACGTTATAAGTTATATAGTAATAGTATATAACGTTATACGTTATATAGTAATAGTATATAACGTTATGCGTTATATAGTAATAGTATATAACGTTATACGTTATATAGTAATATTATGTAACGTTATGCGTTATATAGTAATAGTATATAACGTTATACGTTATATAGTAATAGTATATAACGTTATGCGTTATATAGTAATAGTATATAACGTTATACGATAGTACGGAATAGTATATATATTTATACGTTATATAGTAATAGTATATAACGTTATACGTTATATATTAATAGTATATAACTTTATACGTTATATAGTAATAATATATAACGTTATACGTTATATAGTAATAGTATATAACGTTATGCGTTATATAGTAATAGTATATAACGTTATACGATAGTACGGAATAGTATATACCGTTATACGTTATATAGTAATAGTATATAACGTTATACGTTATATAGTAATAGTATATAACGTTAGGCGTTATATAGTAATAGTATATAACGTTATGCGTTATATCGTAATGGTATATAACGTTATACGTTATATAGTAATAGTATATAACGTTATGCGTTATATAGTAATAGTATATAACGTTATACGATAGTACGGAATAGTATATATCGTTATACGTTATATAGTAATAGTATATAACGTTATACGTTATATAGTAATAGTATATAACGTTATACGTTATATAGTAATAGTATATAACGTTATACGTTATATAGTAATATTATATAACGTTATGCGTTATATAGTAATAGTATATAACGTTATACGTTATATAGTAATAGTATATAACGTTATGCGTTATATAGTAATAGTATATAACGTTATACGATAGTACGGAATAGTATATATCGTTATACGTTATATAGTAATAGTATATAACGTTATACGTTATATAGTAATAGTATATAACGTTATACGTTATATAGTAATAGTATATAACGTTATACGTTATATTGTAATAGTATATAACGTTATGCGTTATATAGTAATATTATATAACGTTATACGTTATATAGTAATAGTATATAACGTTATGCATTATATAGTAATAGTATATAACGTTATACGATAGTACGGAATAGTATATATCGTTATACGTTATATAGTAATAGTATATAACGTTATGCGTTATATAGTAATGGTATATAATGTTATACGTTATATAGTAATAGTATATAACGTTATGCGTTATATAGTAATAGTATATAACGTTATACGATAGTACGGAATAGTATATATCGTTATACGTTATATAGTAATAGTATATAACGTTATACGTTATATAGTAATAGTATATAACGTTATAAGTTATATAGTAATAGTATATAACGTTATACGTTATATAGTAATAGTATATAACGTTATGCGTTATATAGTAATAGTATATAACGTTATACGTTATATAGTAATATTATGTAACGTTATGCGTTATATAGTAATAGTATATAACGTTATACGTTATATAGTAATAGTATATAACGTTATGCGTTATATAGTAATAGTATATAACGTTATACGATAGTACGGAATAGTATATATATTTATACGTTATATAGTAATAGTATATACCGTTATACGTTATATAGTAATAGTATATATCGTTATACGTTATATAGTAATAGTATATAACGTTATACGTTATATAGTAATAGTATATAACGTTATGCGTTATATAGTAATAGTATATAACGTTATACGATAGTACGGAATAGTATATACCGTTATACGTTATATAGTAATAGTATATAACGTTATACGTTATATAGTAATAGTATATAACGTTAGGCGTTATATAGTAATAGTATATAACGTTATGCGTTATATAGTAATGGTATATAACGTTATACGTTATATAGTAATAGTATATAACGTTATGCGTTATATAGTAATAGTATATAACGTTATACGATAGTACGGAATAGTATATATCGTTATACGTTATATAGTAATAGTATATAACGTTATACGTTATATAGTAATAGTATATAACGTTATAAGTTATATAGTAATAGTATATAACGTTATACGTTATATAGTAATAGTATATAACGTTATACGTTATATAGTAATAGTATATAACGTTATGCGTTATATAGTAATGGTATATAACGTTATACGTTATATAGTAATAGTATATAACGTTATGCGTTATATAGTAATAGTATATAACGTTATACGATAGTACGGAATAGTATATATCGTTATACGTTATATAGTAATAGTATATAACGTTATACGTTATATAGTAATAGTATATAACGTTATGCGTTATATAGTAATAGTATATAACGTTATACGTTATATAGTAATATTATATAACGTTATGCGTTATATAGTAATAGTATATAACGTTATACGTTATATAGTAATAGTATATAACGTTATGCGTTATATAGTAATAGTATATAACGTTATACGATAGTACGGAATAGTATATATCGTTATACGTTATATAGTAATAGTATATAACGTTATGCGTTATATAGTAATAGTATATAACGTTATACGATAGTACGGAATAGTATATATCGTTATACGTTATATAGTAATAGTATATAACGTTATACGTTATATAGTAATAGTATATAACGTTATACGTTATATAGTAATAGTATATAACGTTATACGTTATATAGTAATATTATATAACGTTATGCGTTATGTAGTAATAGTATATAACGTTATACGTTATATAGTAATAGTATATAACGTTATGCGTTATATAGTAATAGTATATAACGTTATACGATAGTACGGAATAGTATATATCGTTATACGTTATATAGTAATAGTATATAACGTTATACGTTATATAGTAATAGTATATAACGTTATACGTTATATAGTAATAGTATATAACGTTATACGTTATATAGTAGTAGTATATAACGTTATGCGTTATATAGTAATATTATATAACGTTATACGTTATATAGTAATAGTATATAACGTTATGCATTATATAGTAATAGTATATAACGTTATACGATAGTACGGAATAGTATATATCGTTATACGTTATATAGTAATAGTATATAACGTTATACGTTATATAGTAATAGTATATAACGTTATGCGTTATATAGTAATAGTATATATCGTTATACGTTATATAGTAATATTATATAACGTTATGCGTTATATAGTAATAGTATATAACGTTATACGTTATATAGTAATAGTATATAACGTTATGCGTTATATAGTAATAGTATATAACGTTATACGATAGTACGGAATAGTATATATCGTTATACGTTATATAGTAATAGTATATAACGTTATACGTTATATAGTAATAGTATATAACGTTATACGTTATATAGTAATAGTATATAACGTTATACGTTATATAGTAATAGTATATAACGTTATACGTTATATAGTAATATTATATAACGTTATGCGTTATATAGTAATAGTATATAACGTTATACGTTATATAGTAATAGTATATAACGTTATGCGTTATATAGTAATAGTATATAACATTATGCGTTATATAGTAATAGTATATAACGTTATACGATAGTACGGAATAGTATATATCGTTATACGTTATATAGTAATAGTATATAACGTTATACGTTATATAGTAATAGTATATAACGTTATACGTTATATAGTAATAGTATATAACGTTATACGATAGTACGGAATAGTATATATCGTTATACGTTATATAGTAATAGTATATAACGTTATACGTTATATAGTAATAGTATATAACGTTATACGTTATATAGTAATAGTATATAACGTTATACGTTATATAGTAATAGTATATAACGTTATACGTTATATAGTAATATTATATAACGTTATGCGTTATATAGTAATAGTATATAACGTTATACGTTATATAGTAATAGTATATAACGTTATGCGTTATATAGTAATAGTATATAACGTTATACGTTATATAGTAATATTATGTAACGTTATGCGTTATATAGTAATAGTATATAACGTTATACGTTATATAGTAATAGTATTTAACGTTATGCGTTATATAGTAATAGTATATAACGTTATACGATAGTACGGAATAGTATATATATTTATACGTTATATAGTAATAGTATATACCGTTATACGTTATATAGTAATAGTATATAACGTTATACGTTATATAGTAATAATATATAACGTTATACGTTATATAGTAATAGTATATAACGTTATGCGTTATATAGTAATAGTATATAACGTTATACGATAGTACGGAATAGTATATATCGTTATACGTTATATAGTAATAGTATATAACGTTATACGTTATATAGTAATAGTATATAACGTTAGGCGTTATATAGTAATAGTATATAACGTTATGCGTTATATAGTAATGGTATATAACGTTATACGTTATATAGTAATAGTATATAACGTTATGCGTTATATAGTAATAGTATATAACGTTATACGATAGTACGGAATAGTATATATCGTTATACGTTATATAGTAATAGTATATAACGTTATACGTTATATAGTAATAGTATATAACGTTATAAGTTATATAGTAATAGTATATAACGTTATACGTTATATAGTAATAGTATATAAGGTTATGCGTTATATAGTAATAGTATATAACGTTATACGTTATATAGTAATATTATATAACGTTATGCGTTATATAGTAATAGTATATAACGTTATACGTTATATAGTAATAGTATATAACGTTATGCGTTATATAGTAATAGTATATAACGTTATACGATAGTACGGAATAGTATATATCGTTATACGTTATATAGTAATAGTATATAACGTTATGCGTTATATAGTAATAGTATATAACGTTATACGATAGTACGGAATAGTATATATCGTTATACGTTATATAGTAATAGTATATAACGTTATACGTTATATAGTAATAGTATATAACGTTATACGTTAAATAGTAATAGTATATAACGTTATACGTTATATAGTAATATTATATAACGTTATGCGTTATATAGTAATAGTATATAACGTTATACGTTATATAGTAATAGTATATAACGTTATGCGTTATATAGTAATAGTATATAACGTTATACGATAGTACGGAATAGTATATATCGTTATACGTTATATAGTAATAGTATATAACGTTATACGTTATATAGTAATAGTATATAACGTTATACGTTATATAGTAATAGTATATAACGTTATACGTTATATTGTAATAGTATATAACGTTATGCGTTATATAGTAATATTATATAACGTTATACGTTATATAGTAATAGTATATAACGTTATGCATTATATAGTAATAGTATATAACGTTATACCATAGTACGGAATAGTATATATCGTTATACGTTATATAGTAATAGTATATAACGTTATGCGTTATATAGTAATGGTATATAACGTTATACGTTATATAGTAATAGTATATAACGTTATGCGTTATATAGTAATAGTATATAACGTTATACGATAGTACGGAATAGTATATATCGTTATACGTTATATAGTAATAGTATATAACGTTATACGTTATATAGTAATAGTATATAACGTTATGCGTTATATAGTAATAGTATATAACGTTATACGTTATATAGTAATATTATATAACGTTATGCGTTATATAGTAATAGTATATAACGTTATACGTTATATAGTAATAGTATATAACGTTATGCGTTATATAGTAATAGTATATAACGTTATACGATAGTACGGAATAGTATATATCGTTATACGTTATATAGTAATAGTATATAACGTTATACGTTATATAGTAATAGTATATAACGTTATACGTTATATAGTAATAGTATATAACGTTATACGTTATATAGTAATATTATATAACGTTATGCGTTATATAGTAATAGTATATAACGTTATACGTTATATAGTAATAGTATATAACGTTATGCGTTATATAGTAATAGTATATAACGTTATGCGTTATATAGTAATAGTATATAACGTTATACGATAGTACGGAATAGTATATATCGTTATACGTTATATAGTAATAGTATATAACGTTATACGTTATATAGTAATAGTATATAACGTTATACGTTATATAGTAATAGTATATAACGTTATACGTTATATAGTAATAGTATATAACGTTATGCGTTATATAGTAATAGTATATGACGTTATACGTTATATAGTAATATTATATAACGTTATGCGTTATATAGTAATAGTATATAACGTTATACGTTATATAGTAATAGTATATAACGTTATGCGTTATATAGTAATAGTATATAACGTTATACGATAGTACGGAATAGTATATATCGTTATACGTTATATAGTAATAGTATATAACGTTATACGCTATATAGTAATAGTATATAACGTTAGGCGTTATATAGTAATAGTATATAACGTTATGCGTTATATAGTAATGGTATATAACGTTATACGTTATATAGTAATAGTATATAACGTTATGCGTTATATAGTAATAGTATATAACGTTATACGATAGTACGGAATAGTATATATCGTTATACGTTATATAGTAATAGTATATAACGTTATACGTTATATAGTAATAGTATATAACGTTATAAGTTATATAGTAATAGTATATAACGTTATACGTTATATAGTAATGGTATATAACGTTATACGTTATATAGTAATAGTATATAACGTTATGCGTTATATAGTAATGGTATATAACGTTATACGTTATATAGTAATAGTATATAACGTTATGCGTTATATAGTAATAGTATATAACGTTATACGATAGTACGGAATAGTATATATCGTTATACGTTATATAGTAATAGTATATAACGTTATACGTTATATAGTAATAGTATATAACGTTATGCGTTATATAGTAATAGTATATAACGTTATACGTTATATAGTAATATTATATAACGTTATGCGTTATATAGTAATAGTATATAACGTTATACGTTATATAGTAATAATATATAACGTTATGCGTTATATAGTAATAGTATATAACGTTATACGATAGTACGGAATAGTATATATCGTTATACGTTATATAGTAATAGTATATAACGTTATGCGTTATATAGTAATAGTATATAACGTTATACGATAGTACGGAATAGTATATATCGTTATACGTTATATAGTAATAGTATATAACGTTATACGTTATATAGTAATAGTATATAACGTTATACGTTATATAGTAATAGTATATAACGTTATACGTTATATAGTAATATTATATAACGTTATGCGTTATATAGTAATAGTATATAACGTTATACGTTATATAGTAATAGTATATAACGTTATGCGTTATATAGTAATAGTATATAACGTTATACGATAGTACGGAATAGTATATATCGTTATACGTTATATAGTAATAGTATATAACGTTATACGTTATATAGTAATAGTATATAACGTTATACGTTATATAGTAATAGTATATAACGTTATACGTTATATAGTAATAGTATATAACGTTATGCGTTATATACTATTACTATATAACGTTATACGTTATATAGTAATAGTATATAACGTTATGCATTATATAGTAATAGTATATAACGTTATACGATAGTACGGAATAGTATATATCGTTATACGTTATATAGTAATAGTATATAACGTTATACGATAGTACGGAATAGTATATATCGTTATACGTTATATAGTAATAGTATATAACGTTATACGTTATATAGTAATAGTATATAACGTTATACGTTATATAGTAATAGTATATAACGTTATACGAAATATAGTAATATTATATAACGTTATGCGTTATATAGTAATAGTATATAACGTTATACGTTTTTATAGTAATAGTATACAACGTTATACGTTATATAGTAATATTATATAACGTTATGCGTTATATAGTAATAGTATATAACGTTATACGTTATATAGTAATAGTATATAACGTTATGCGTTATATAGTAATAGTATATAACGTTATACGATAGTACGGAATAGTATATAACGTTATGCGTTATATAGTAATAGTATATAACGTTATACGTTATATAGTAATAGTATATAACGTTATGCGTTATATAGTAATAGTATATAACGTTATACGTTATATAGTAATATTATGTAACGTTATGCGTTATATAGTAATAGTATATAACGTTATACGTTATATAGTAATATTATATAACGTTATGCGTTATATAGTAATAGTATATAACGTTATACGTTATACAGTAATAGTATATAACGTTATGCGTTATATAGTAATAGTATATAACGTTATACGATAGTACGAAATAGTATATATCGTTATACGTTATATAGTAATAGTATATAACGTTATACGTTATATAGTAATAGTATATAACGTTATACGTTATATAGTAATAGTATATAACGTTATACGTTATATAGTAATAGTATATAACGTTATACGTTATATAGTAATATTATATAACGTTATGCGTTATATAGTAATAGTATATAACGTTATACGTTATATAGTAATAGTATATAACGTTATGCGTTATATAGTAATAGTATATAACGTTATGCGTTATATAGTAATAGTATATAACGTTATACGATAGTACGGAATAGTATATATCGTTATACGTTATATAGTAATAGTATATAACGTTATACGTTATATAGTAATAGTATATAACGTTATGCGTTATATAGTAATAGTATATAACGTTATACGTTATATAGTAATATTATATAACGTTATGCGTTATATAGTAATAGTATATAACGTTATACGTTATATAGTAATAATATATAACGTTATGCGTTATATAGTAATAGTATATAACGTTATACGATAGTACGGAATAGTATATATCGTTATACGTTATATAGTAATAGTATATAACGTTATGCGTTATATAGTAATAGTATATAACGTTATACGATAGTACGGAATAGTATATAACGTTATACGTTATATAGTAATAGTATATAACGTTATACGATAGTACGGAATAGTATATATCGTTATACGTTATATAGTAATAGCATATAACGTTATACGTTATATAGTAATATTATATAACGTTATGCGTTATATAGTAATAGTATATAACGTTATACGTTATATAGTAATAGTATATAACGTTATGCGTTATATAGTAATAGTATATAAAGTTATGCGTTATATAGTAATAGTATATAACGTTATACGATAGTACGGAATAGTATATATCGTTATACGTTATATAGTAATAGTATATAACGTTATACGATAGTACGGAATAGTATATATCGTTATACGTTATATAGTAATAGTATATAACGTTATACGTTATATAGTAATAGTATATAACGTTATGCGTTATATAGTAATAGTATATAACGTTATACGTTATATAGTAATATTATATAACGTTATGCGTTATATAGTAATAGTATATAACGTTATACGTTATATAGTAATAGTATATAACGTTATGCGTTATATAGTAATAGTATATAACGTTATACGATAGTACGGAATAGTATATATCGTTATACGTTATATAGTAATAGTATATAACGTTATACGTTATATAGTAATAGTATATAACGTTATGCGTTATATAGTAATAGTATATAACGTTATACGTTATATAGTAATATTATATAACGTTATGCGTTATATAGTAATAGTATATAACGTTATACGTTATATAGTAATAGTATATAACGTTATGCGTTATATAGTAATAGTATATAACGTTATACGATAGTACGGAATAGTATATATCGTTATACGTTATATAGTAATAGTATATAACGTTATACGTTATATAGTAATAGTATATAACGTTATACGTTATATAGTAATAGTATATAACGTTATACGTTATATAGTAATATTATATAACGTTATGCGTTATATAGTAATAGTATATAACGTTATACGTTATATAGTAATAGTATATAACGTTATGCGTTATATAGTAATAGTATATAACGTTATGCGTTATATAGTAATAGTATATAACGTTATACGATAGTACGGAATAGTATATATCGTTATACGTTATATAGTAATAGTATATAACGTTATACGTTATATAGTAATAGTATATAACGTTATACGTTATATAGTAATAGTATATAACGTTATACGTTATATAGTAATAGTATATAACGTTATGCGTTATATAGTAATAGTATATGACGTTATACGTTATATAGTAATATTATATAACGTTATGCGTTATATAGTAATAGTATATAACGTTATACGTTATATAGTAATAGTATATAACGTTATGCGTTATATAGTAATAGTATATAACGTTATACGATAGTACGGAATAGTATATATCGTTATACGTTATATAGTAATAGTATATAACGTTATACGCTATATAGTAATAGTATATAACGTTAGGCGTTATATAGTAATAGTATATAACGTTATGCGTTATATAGTAATGGTATATAACGTTATACGTTATATAGTAATAGTATATAACGTTATGCGTTATATAGTAATAGTATATAACGTTATACGATAGTACGGAATAGTATATATCGTTATACGTTATATAGTAATAGTATATAACGTTATACGTTATATAGTAATAGTATATAACGTTATAAGTTATATAGTAATAGTATATAACGTTATACGTTATATAGTAATGGTATATAACGTTATACGTTATATAGTAATAGTATATAACGTTATGCGTTATATAGTAATGGTATATAACGTTATACGTTATATAGTAATAGTATATAACGTTATGCGTTATATAGTAATAGTATATAACGTTATACGATAGTACGGAATAGTATATATCGTTATACGTTATATAGTAATAGTATATAACGTTATACGTTATATAGTAATAGTATATAACGTTATGCGTTATATAGTAATAGTATATAACGTTATACGTTATATAGTAATATTATATAACGTTATGCGTTATATAGTAATAGTATATAACGTTATACGTTATATAGTAATAATATATAACGTTATGCGTTATATAGTAATAGTATATAACGTTATACGATAGTACGGAATAGTATATATCGTTATACGTTATATAGTAATAGTATATAACGTTATGCGTTATATAGTAATAGTATATAACGTTATACGATAGTACGGAATAGTATATATCGTTATACGTTATATAGTAATAGTATATAACGTTATACGTTATATAGTAATAGTATATAACGTTATACGTTATATAGTAATAGTATATAACGTTATACGTTATATAGTAATATTATATAACGTTATGCGTTATATAGTAATAGTATATAACGTTATACGTTATATAGTAATAGTATATAACGTTATGCGTTATATAGTAATAGTATATAACGTTATACGATAGTACGGAATAGTATATATCGTTATACGTTATATAGTAATAGTATATAACGTTATACGTTATATAGTAATAGTATATAACGTTATACGTTATATAGTAATAGTATATAACGTTATACGTTATATAGTAATAGTATATAACGTTATGCGTTATATAGTAATACTATATAACGTTATACGTTATATAGTAATAGTATATAACGTTATGCATTATATAGTAATAGTATATAACGTTATACGATAGTACGGAATAGTATATATCGTTATACGTTATATAGTAATAGTATATAACGTTATACGATAGTACGGAATAGTATATATCGTTATACGTTATATAGTAATAGTATATAACGTTATACGTTATATAGTAATAGTATATAACGTTATACGTTATATAGTAATAGTATATAACGTTATACGAAATATAGTAATATTATATAACGTTATGCGTTATATAGTAATAGTATATAACGTTATACGTTTTTATAGTAATAGTATACAACGTTATACGTTATATAGTAATATTATATAACGTTATGCGTTATATAGTAATAGTATATAACGTTATACGTTATATAGTAATAGTATATAACGTTATGCGTTATATAGTAATAGTATATAACGTTATACGATAGTACGGAATAGTATATAACGTTATGCGTTATATAGTAATAGTATATAACGTTATACGTTATATAGTAATAGTATATAACGTTATGCGTTATATAGTAATAGTATATAACGTTATACGTTATATAGTAATATTATGTAACGTTATGCGTTATATAGTAATAGTATATAACGTTATACGTTATATAGTAATATTATATAACGTTATGCGTTATATAGTAATAGTATATAACGTTATACGTTATACAGTAATAGTATATAACGTTATGCGTTATATAGTAATAGTATATAACGTTATACGATAGTACGAAATAGTATATATCGTTATACGTTATATAGTAATAGTATATAACGTTATACGTTATATAGTAATAGTATATAACGTTATACGTTATATAGTAATAGTATATAACGTTATACGTTATATAGTAATAGTATATAACGTTATACGTTATATAGTAATATTATATAACGTTATGCGTTATATAGTAATAGTATATAACGTTATACGTTATATAGTAATAGTATATAACGTTATGCGTTATATAGTAATAGTATATAACGTTATGCGTTATATAGTAATAGTATATAACGTTATACGATAGTACGGAATAGTATATATCGTTATACGTTATATAGTAATAGTATATAACGTTATACGTTATATAGTAATAGTATATAACGTTATGCGTTATATAGTAATAGTATATAACGTTATACGTTATATAGTAATATTATATAACGTTATGCGTTATATAGTAATAGTATATAACGTTATACGTTATATAGTAATAATATATAACGTTATGCGTTATATAGTAATAGTATATAACGTTATACGATAGTACGGAATAGTATATATCGTTATACGTTATATAGTAATAGTATATAACGTTATGCGTTATATAGTAATAGTATATAACGTTATACGATAGTACGGAATAGTATATAACGTTATACGTTATATAGTAATAGTATATAACGTTATACGATAGTACGGAATAGTATATATCGTTATACGTTATATAGTAATAGCATATAACGTTATACGTTATATAGTAATATTATATAACGTTATGCGTTATATAGTAATAGTATATAACGTTATACGTTATATAGTAATAGTATATAACGTTATGCGTTATATAGTAATAGTATATAAAGTTATGCGTTATATAGTAATAGTATATAACGTTATACGATAGTACGGAATAGTATATATCGTTATACGTTATATAGTAATAGTATATAACGTTATACGTTATATAGTAATAGTATATAACGTTATACGTTTTTATAGTAATAGTATACAACGTTATACGTTATATAGTAATATTATATAACGTTATGCGTTATATAGTAATAGTATATAACGTTATACGTTATATAGTAATAGTGTATAACGTTATGCGTTATATAGTAATAGTATATGACGTTATGCGTTATATAGTAATATTATATAACGTTATGCGTTATATAGTAATAGTATATAACGTTATACGTTATATAGTAATAGTATATAACGTTATGCGTTATATAGTAATAGTATATAACGTTATACGATAGTACGGAATAGTATATATCGTTATACGCTATATAGTAATAGTATATAACGTTATACGTTATATAGTAATAGTATATAACGTTATACGTTATATAGTAATAGTATATAACGTTATACGTTATATAGTAATAGTATATAACGTTATACGTTATATAGTAATATTATATAACGTTATGCGTTATATAGTAATAGTATATAACGTTATACGTTATATAGTAATATTATATAACGTTATGCGTTATATAGTAATAGTATATAACGTTATACGTTATATAGTAATATTATATAACGTTATGCGTTATATAGTAATGGTATATAACGTTATACGTTATATAGTAATAGTATATAACGTTATGCGTTATATAGTAATAGTATATAACGTTATACGATAGTACGGAATAGTATATATCGTTATACGTTATATAGTAATAGTATATAACGTTATACGTTATATAGTAATAGTATATAACGTTATACGTTATATAGTAATAGTATATAACGTTATACGTTATATAGTAATAGTATATAACGTTATGCGTTATATAGTAATAGTATATAACGTTATACGTTATATAGTAATAGTATATAACGTTATGCGTTATATAGTAATAGTATATAACGTTATACGATAGTACGGAATAGTATATATCGTTATACGTTATATAGTAATAGTATATAACGTTATACGTTATATAGTAATAGTATATAACGTTATGCGTTATATAGTAATAGTATATAACGTTATACGTTATATAGTAATATTATATAACGTTATGCGTTATATAGTAATAGTATATAACGTTATACGTTATATAGTAATAGTATATAACGTTATGCGTTATATAGTAATAGTATATAACGTTATACGATAGTACGGAATAGTATATAACGTTATACGTTATATAGTAATAGTATATAACGTTATACGTTATATAGTAATAGTATATAACGTTATACGTTATATAGTAATAGTATATAACGTTATACGTTATATAGTAATATTATATAACGTTATGCGTTATATAGTAATAGTATATAACGTTATACGTTATATAGTAATAGTATATAACGTTATGCGTTATATAGTAATAGTATATAACGTTATGCGTTATATAGTAATAGTATATAACGTTATACGATAGTACGGAATAGTATATATCGTTATACGTTATATAGTAATAGTATATAACGTTATACGTTATATAGTAATAGTATATAACGTTATACGTTATATAGTAATAGTATATAACGTTATACGTTATATAGTAATAGTATATAACGTTATGCGTTATATAGTAATAGTATATGACGTTATACGTTATATAGTAATATTATATAACGTTATGCGTTATATAGTAATAGTATATAACGTTATACGTTATATAGTAATAGTATATAACGTTATGCGTTATATAGTAATAGTATATAACGTTATACGATAGTACGGAATAGTATATATCGTTATACGTTATATAGTAATAGTATATAACGTTATACGTTATATAGTAATAGTATATAACGTTATACGTTATATAGTAATAGTATATAACGTTATACGTTATATAGTAATAGTATATAACGTTATACGTTATATAGTAATATTATATAACGTTATGCGTTATATAGTAATAGTATATAACGTTATACGTTATATAGTAATAGTATATAACGTTATGCGTTATATAGTAATAGTATATAACGTTATACGTTATATAGTAATATTATGTAACGTTATGCGTTATATAGTAATGGTATATAACGTTATACGTTATATAGTAATAGTATATAACGTTATACGATAGTACGGAATAGTATATATATTTATACGTTATATAGTAATAGTATATACCGTTATACGTTATATAGTAATAGTATATAACGTTATACGTTATATAGTAATAATATATAACGTTATACGTTATATAGTAATAGTATATAACGTTATGCGTTATATAGTAATAGTATATAACGTTATACGATAGTACGGAATAGTATATATCGTTATACGTTATATAGTAATAGTATATAACGTTATACGTTATATAGTAATAGTATATAACGTTATGCGTTATATAGTAATGGTATATAACGTTATACGTTATATAGTAATAGTATATAACGTTATGCGTTATATAGTAATAGTATATAACGTTATACGATAGTACGGAATAGTATATATCGTTATACGTTATATAGTAATAGTATATAACGTTATACGTTATATAGTAATAGTATATAACGTTATAAGTTATATAGTAATAGTATATAACGTTATACGTTATATAGTAATAGTATATAACGTTATACGTTATATAGTAATAGTATATAACGTTATGCGTTATATAGTAATGGTATATAACGTTATACGTTATATAGTAATAGTATATAACGTTATGCGTTATATAGTAATAGTATATAACGTTATACGTTATATAGTAATAGTATATAACGTTATGCGTTATATAGTAATAGTATATAACGTTATACGATAGTACGGAATAGTATATATCGTTATACGTTATATAGTAATAGTATATAACGTTATACGTTATATAGTAATAGTATATAACGTTATGCGTTATATAGTAATAGTATATAACGTTATACGATAGTACGGAATAGTATATAACGTTATGCGTTATATAGTAATAGTATATAACGTTATACGTTATATAGTAATAGTATATAACGTTATGCGTTATATAGTAATAGTATATAACGTTATACGTTATATAGTAATATTATGTAACGTTATGCGTTATATAGTAATAGTATATAACGTTATACGTTATATAGTAATATTATATAACGTTATGCGTTATATAGTAATAGTATATAACGTTATACGTTATACAGTAATAGTATATAACGTTATGCGTTATATAGTAATAGTATATAACGTTATACGATAGTACGAAATAGTATATATCGTTATACGTTATATAGTAATAGTATATAACGTTATGCGTTATATAGTAACAGTATATAACGTTATACGATAGTACGGAATAGTATATATCGTTATACGTTATATAGTAATAGTATATAACGTTATACGTTATATAGTAATAGTATATAACGTTATGCGTTATATAGTAATAGTATATAACGTTATACGTTATATAGTAATATTATATAACGTTATGCGTTATATAGTAATAGTATATAACGTTATACGTTATATAGTAATAATATATAATGTTATGCGTTATATAGTAATAGTATATAACGTTATACGATAGTACGGAATAGTATATATCGTTATACGTTATATAGTAATAGTATATAACGTTATGCGTTATATAGTAATAGTATATAACGTTATACGATAGTACGGAATAGTATATATCGTTATACGTTATATAGTAATAGTATATAACGTTATACGTTATATAGTAATAGTATATAACGTTATACGTTATATAGTAATAGTATATAACGTTATACGTTATATAGTAATATTATATAACGTTATGCGTTATATAGTAATAGT
This sequence comes from Bombus terrestris, assembly GCF_910591885.1. Taxonomy (NCBI): domain Eukaryota; kingdom Metazoa; phylum Arthropoda; class Insecta; order Hymenoptera; family Apidae; genus Bombus; species Bombus terrestris. The sequence continues at coordinate 790,062 of NW_025963569.1, read as the reverse complement.
ATATAACGTTATACGTTATATAGTAATAGTATATAACGTTATGCGTTATATAGTAATAGTATATAACGTTATACGATAGTACGGAATAGTATATATCGTTATACGTTATATAGTAATAGTATATAACGTTATACGTTATATAGTAATAGTATATAACGTTATACGTTATATAGTAATAGTATATAACGTTATACGTTATATAGTAATAGTATATAACGTTATGCGTTATATAGTAATATTATATAACGTTATACGTTATATAGTAATAGTATATAACGTTATGCATTATATAGTAATAGTATATAACGTTATACGATAGTACGGAATAGTATATATCGTTATACGTTATATAGTAATAGTATATAACGTTATACGTTATATAGTAATAGTATATAACGTTATGCGTTATATAGTAATAGTATATATCGTTATACGTTATATAGTAATATTATATAACGTTATGCGTTATATAGTAATAGTATATAACGTTATACGTTATATAGTAATAGTATATAACGTTATGCGTTATATAGTAATAGTATATAACGTTATACGATAGTACGGAATAGTATATATCGTTATACGTTATATAGTAATAGTATATAACGTTATACGTTATATAGTAATAGTATATAACGTTATACGTTATATAGTAATAGTATATAACGTTATACGTTATATAGTAATAGTATATAACGTTATACGTTATATAGTAATATTATATAACGTTATGCGTTATATAGTAATAGTATATAACGTTATACGTTATATAGTAATAGTATATAACGTTATGCGTTATATAGTAATAGTATATAACGTTATGCGTTATATAGTAATAGTATATAACGTTATACGATAGTACGGAATAGTATATATCGTTATACGTTATATAGTAATAGTATATAACGTTATACGTTATATAGTAATAGTATATAACGTTATACGTTTTTATAGTAATAGTATACAACGTTATACGTTATATAGTAATATTATATAACGTTATGCGTTATATAGTAATAGTATATAACGTTATACGTTATATAGTAATAGTATATAACGTTATGCGTTATATAGTAATAGTATATAACGTTATACGATAGTACGGAATAGTATATAACGTTATGCGTTATATAGTAATAGTATATAACGTTATACGTTATATAGTAATAGTATATAACGTTATGCGTTATATAGTAATAGTATATAACGTTATACGTTATATAGTAATATTATGTAACGTTATGCGTTATATAGTAATAGTATATAACGTTATACGTTATATAGTAATATTATATAACGTTATGCGTTATATAGTAATAGTATATAACGTTATACGTTATACAGTAATAGTATATAACGTTATGCGTTATATAGTAATAGTATATAACGTTATACGATAGTACGGAATAGTATATATCGTTATACGTTATATAGTAATAGTATATAACGTTATACGTTATATAGTAATAGTATATAACGTTATACGTTATATAGTAATAGTATATAACGTTATACGTTATATAGTAATAGTATATAACGTTATACGTTATATAGTAATAGTATATAACGTTATGCGTTATATAGTAATATTATATAACGTTATACGTTATATAGTAATAGTATATACCGTTATACGTTATATAGTAATAGTATATAACGTTATGCGTTATATAGTAATAGTATATAACGTTATACGATAGTACGGAATAGTATATATCGTTATACGTTATATAGTAATAGTATATAACGTTATACGTTATATAGTAATAGTATATAACGTTATACGTTATATAGTAATAGTATATAACGTTATGCGTTATATAGTAATAGTATATAACGTTATACGATAGTACGGAATAGTATATATCGTTATACGTTATATAGTAATAGTATATAACGTTATACGTTATATAGTAATAGTATATAACGTTATACGTTATATAGTAATAGTATATAACGTTATACGTTATATAGTAATATTATATAACGTTATGCGTTATATAGTAATAGTATATAACGTTATACGTTATATAGTAATAGTATATAACGTTATGCGTTATATAGTAATAGTATATAAAGTTATGCGTTATATAGTAATAGTATATAACGTTATACGATAGTACGGAATAGTATATATCGTTATACGTTATATAGTAATAGTATATAACGTTATACGTTATATAGTAATAGTATATAACGTTATACGTTTTTATAGTAATAGTATGCAACGTTATACGTTATATAGTAATATTATATAACGTTATGCGTTATATAGTAATAGTATATAACGTTATACGTTATATAGTAATAGTGTATAACGTTATGCGTTATATAGTAATAGTATATGACGTTATGCGTTATATAGTAATATTATATAACGTTATGCGTTATATAGTAATAGTATATAACGTTATACGTTATATAGTAATAGTATATAACGTTATGCGTTATATAGTAATAGTATATAACGTTATACGATAGTACGGAATAGTATATATCGTTATACGCTATATAGTAATAGTATATAATGTTATACGTTATATAGTAATAGTATATAACGTTATACGTTATATAGTAATAGTATATAACGTTATACGTTATATAGTAATAGTATATAACGTTATACGATAGTACGGAATAGTATATATCGTTATACGTTATATAGTAATAGTATATAACGTTATACGTTATATAGTAATAGTATATAACGTTATACGTTATATAGTAATAGTATATAACGTTATGTGTTATATAGTGATAGTATATAACGTTATACGATAGTACGGAATAGTATATACCGTTATACGTTATATAGTAATAGTATATAACGTTATACGTTATATAGTAATAGTATATAACGTTATACGTTATATAGTAATAGTATATAACGTTATACGTTATATAGTAATAGTATATAACGTTATGCGTTATATAGTAATAGTATATAACGTTATACGATAGTACGGAATAGTATATATCGTTATACGTTATATAGTAATAGTATATAACGTTATACGTTATATAGTAATAGTATATAACGTTATGCGTTATATAGTAATAGTATATAACGTTATACGTTATATAGTAATAGTATATAACGTTATGCGTTATATAGTAATAGTATATAACGTTATACGTTATATAGTAATGGTATATAACGTTATGCGTTATATAGTAATAGTATATAACGTTATACGATAGTACGAAATAGTATATATCGTTATACGTTATATAGTAATAGTATATAACGTTATACGTTATATAGTAATAGTATATATCGTTATGCGTTATATAGTAATAGTATATAACGTTATACGTTATATAGTAATAGTATGTAACGTTATACGTTATATAGTAATATTATATAACGTTATGCGTTATATAGTAATAGTATATAACGTTATACGTTATATAGTAATAGTATATAACGTTATGCGTTATATAGTAATAGTATATAACGTTATACGATAGTACGAAATAGTATATATCGTTATACGTTATATAGTAATAGTATATAACGTTATGCGTTATATAGTAATAGTATATAACGTTATACGTTATATAGTAATAGTATATAACGTTATACGTTATATAGTAATAGTATATAACGTTATACGTTATATAGTAAAAGTATATAACGTTATACGTTATATAGTAATAGTATATAACGTTATACGTTATATAGTATTATTATATAACGTTATGCGTTATATAGTAATAGTATATAACGTTATGCGTTATATAGTAATAGTATATAACGTTATACGTTATATAGTAATAGTATATAACGTTATACGATAGTACGGAATAGTATATATCGTTATACGTTATATAGTAATAGTATATAACGTTATACGTTATATAGTAATAGTATATAACGTTATACGTTATATAGTAATAGTATATAACGTTATACGATAGTACGGAATAGTATATATCGTTATACGTTATATAGTAATAGTATATAACGTTATGCGTTATATAGTAATAGTATATAACGTTATACGATAGTACGGAATAGTATATATCGTTATACGTTATATAGTAATAGTATATAACGTTATACGTTATATAGTAATAGTATATAACGTTATGCGTTATATAGTAATAGTATATAACGTTATACGTTATATAGTAATATTATATAACGTTATGCGTTATATAGTAATAGTATATAACGTTATACGTTATATAGTAATAGTATATAACGTTATGCGTTATATAGTAATAGTATATAACGTTATACGATAGTACGGAATAGTATATATCGTTATACGTTATATAGTAATAGTATATAACGTTATACGTTATATAGTAATAGTATATAACGTTATGCGTTATATAGTAATAGTATATAACGTTATACGTTATATAGTAATATTATATAACGTTATGCGTTATATAGTAATAGTATATAACGTTATACGTTATATAGTAATAGTATATAACGTTATGCGTTATATAGTAATAGTATATAACGTTATACGATAGTACGGTATAGTATATATCGTTATACGTTATATAGTAATAGTATATAACGTTATACGTTATATAGTAATAGTATATAACGTTATACGTTATATAGTAATAGTATATAACGTTATACGTTATATAGTAATATTATATAACGTTATGCGTTATATAGTAATAGTATATAACGTTATACGTTATATAGTAATAGTATAGAACGTTATACGTTATATAGTAATAGTATATAACGTTATACGTTATATAGTAATAGTATATAACGTTATGCGTTATATAGTAATAGTATATGACGTTATGCGTTATATAGTAATAGTATATAACGTTATACGTTATATAGTAATAGTATTTAATGTTATGCGTTATATAGTAATAGTATATAACGTTATACGTTATATAGTAGTATTATGTAACGTTATGCGTTATATAGTAATAGTATATAACGTTATACGTTATATAGTAATAGTATATAACGTTATGCGTTATATAGTAATAGTATATAACGTTATACCATAGTACGGAATAGTATATATCGTTATACGTTATATAGTAATAGTATATACCGTTATACGTTATATAGTAATAGTATATAACGTTATACGTTATATAGTAATAGTATATAACGTTATACGTTATATAGTAATAGTATATAACGTTATACGATAGTACGAAATAGTATATATCGTTATACGTTATATAGTAATAGTATATAACGTTATACGTTATATAGTAATAGTATATAACGCTATACGTTATATAGTAATAGTATATAATGTTATGCGTTATATAGTAATAGTATATAACGTTATACGTTATATAGTAATATTATGTAACGTTATGCGTTATATAGTAATAGTATATAACGTTATACGTTATATAGTAATAGTATATAACGTTATGCGTTATATAGTAATAGTATATAACGTTATGCGTTATATAGTAATAGTATATGACGTTATACGTTATATAGTAATATTATATAACGTTATGCGTTATATAGTAATAGTATATAACGTTATACGTTATATAGTAATAGTATATAACGTTATGCGTTATATAGTAATAGTATATAACGTTATACGTTATATAGTAATAGTATATAACGTTATGCGTTATATAGTAATAGTATATAACGTTATACGTTATATAGTAATATTATGTAACGTTATGCGTTATATAGTAATAGTATATAACGTTATACGTTATATAGTAATAGTATATAACGTTATGCGTTATATAGTAATAGTATATAACGTTATACCATAGTACGGAATAGTATATATCGTTATACGTTATATAGTAATAGTATATACCGTTATACGTTATATAGTAATAGTATATAACGTTATACGTTATATAGTAATAGTATATAACGTTATACGTTATATAGTAATAGTATATAACGTTATGCGTTATATAGTAATAGTATATAACGTTATACGTTATATAGTAATAGTATATAACGTTATACGTTAATACGTAATAGTATATATCGTTATACGTTATATAGTAATAGTATATAACGTTATACGTTATATAGTAATAGTATATAACGTTATGAGTTATATAGTAATAGTATATAACGTTATACGATAGTACGGAATAGTATATGTCGTTATACGTTATATAGTAATAGTATATAACGTTATACGTTATATAGTAATAGTATATAACGCTATACGTTATATAGTAATAGTATATAATGTTATGCGTTATATAGTAATAGTATATAACGTTATACGTTATATAGTAATATTATGTAACGTTATGCGTTATATAGTAATAGTATATAACGTTATACGTTATATAGTAATAGTATATAACGTTATGCGTTATATAGTAATAGTATATAACGTTATACCATAGTACGGAATAGTATATATCGTTATACGTTATATAGTAATAGTATATACCGTTATACGTTATATAGTAATAGTATATAACGTTATACGTTATATAGTAATAGTATATACCGTTATACGTTATATAGTAATAGTATATAACGTTATACGTTATATAGTAATAGTATATAACGTTATACGTTATATAGTAATAGTATATAACGTTATGCGTTATATAGTAATAGTATATAACGTTATGCGTTATATAGTAATAGTATATAACGTTATACGATAGTACGGAATAGTATATATCGTTATACGTTATATAGTAATAGTATATAACGTTATACGTTATATAGTAATAGTATATAACGTTATGCGTTATATAGTAATAGTATATAACGTTATACGTTATATAGTAATAGTATATAACGTTATACGTTATATAGTAATAGTATATAACGTTATACGTTATATAGTAAAAGTATATAACGTTATACGTTATATAGTAATAGTATATAACGTTATACGTTATATAGTAATATTATATAACGTTATGCGTTATATAGTAATAGTATATAACGTTATGCGTTATATAGTAATAGTATATAACGTTATACGTTATATAGTAATAGTATATAACGTTATACGATAGTACGGAATAGTATATATCGTTATACGTTATATAGTAATAGTATATAACGTTATACGTTATATAGTAATAGTATATAACGTTATACGTTATATAGTAATAGTATATAACGTTATACGATAGTACGGAATAGTATATATCGTTATACGTTATATAGTAATAGTATATAACGTTATGCGTTATATAGTAATAGTATATAACGTTATACGATAGTACGGAATAGTATATATCGTTATACGTTATATAGTAATAGTATATAACGTTATACGTTATATAGTAATAGTATATAACGTTATGCGTTATATAGTAATAGTATATAACGTTATACGTTATATAGTAATATTATATAACGTTATGCGTTATATAGTAATAGTATATAACGTTATACGTTATATATTAATAGTATATAACGTTATGCGTTATATAGTAATAGTATATAACGTTATACGATAGTACGGAATAGTATATATCGTTATACGTTATATAGTAATAGTATATAACGTTATACGTTATATAGTAATAGTATATAACGTTATACGTTATGTCGAATTATCGTTTGGATTTCGAGCGCGAGACGATTCTTCGTTAGCATTTGCCATCATGATGTTCAATAAAGGATGTATTTACATAAAATTATATTTCTTTACAAAGTTAGTTTATCGGTTAACTTAGATATCAAACAATAAGTAAACAAATGCTTTAAATAATATTCTTGGGTTCTGTAACGAATCCACGGTCAACGGGAAACTTTCTGTACGTTTTAATATATTTTTGATAGCACACTGACACGTTCACTCTGGCACAGGGTTTCTCTAAGACTGACTCCAAGACGATGACAGTAAACTCTCCAAGGAGATTGCAAAATAAAAGTCAGATACAGTTACATATATCAAATACATATCGATCGGGAATATCAACAAATTCCCAAGCGCCGTAACTAGGCAGTTCCACATAAACCAGCATTGCTCCTGATCAAGACTTGATTGTTTATACAGCGTATCCCTTAACACTGGAACCTCCTTTGTAAAACATTTCGTTCATCCCGTGACCGTGGCTACGTTCGGCGACCAGTTATGTCACCCCGAGCCCAAGTATTGAGAAATCTTCCAAAAGAAAGGCTCGATGTCTCTGCATCTCCGACACGGCCATCCTGACAATCACCCGTCCTCGGGTGCATCTAAAATATTCGGTTTTCTTAACATTAGACTCAATTTAACATCTTTTACAGTTTAACAAAACATTCTAATAAGCCAAGGGTCCACCACAACAACAAAGATTCTTACTAAATATTTGTTAACAAACATAAACAACAATCTGTCATATTACAATGTCTTTCTCCAAAACTGTTATTTAGTTGCATCCTCTGATCCTCCAGTCATTAGACTTCTGAACCTCTCACCAGAACACATCACAGTACTACTCTAATACATGAATATACCAAATTATATCTCAACACCACACTGGGCGTGTGTGAAACACCAAATTACTTCACAACACCACATTTGGCGTGTGTGAAACATCAAATTACTTCACAACACCACATTGGGCGTGTGTGAAACACCAAATTACTTCACAACACCACACTGGGCGTGTGTGAAACACCAAATTACTTCACAACACCACATTGGGCGTGTGTGAAACACCAAATTACTTCACAACACCACATTGGGCGTGTGTGAAACACCAAATTACTTCACAACACCACATTGGGCGTGTGTGAAACACCAAATTACTTCACAACACCACATTGGGCGTGTGTGAAATGTTATGATCAAAACATTCCTTCTCAATCACTGTACCTCAATCGTCACTGTCGTTGCCAATATCATCATTACACACATCCAATTCAGCAGGAATACAACCATCTGGCATTTTCCTTAACTTATCATGACTGCACTTATACGACCGTTTGCCATCCATCGTTTTTAAAATATATCTATCTCCTTCCAAAATCTCTGCTATTATAAATGGATCCCTGTACTTAGGATCTAATTTTGTTTGATTACTCTCTTTTACCGGAAAATTTCAAAGCCACAGATTCTTTAATCAGCGAACACTCTGCTCCAGAATCAAAATAAAATGGAAACGACTCACCCAGATGAGTTAATCTACCCATTGAAGTTTCCGTAACACAGAAGTCGACCCGACGCTCATTATTATAATCATTGCTATCCTTTGGTGTACTACTGTTATTTTTCCCCTTCCGCAATAGCGGACAATAAGGCGCAATATGTCCCTCCTCGCGACACTTAAAGCATGCCACTTTTGATGATGTAGCTGATCGCCTTTCCTCCGAGTTCTGTATGTTTTTCTGCTTTCCAAATTTTATTCTTCTCTGACAATCCACTACTTTATGACCGTAGTTACCACAGTAATGACATTTGTTTCGGAAGAAATCAGAAATCTTATATCGTTTTGCTTCAGCACGTATATAGTAATAGTATATAACGTTATACGTTATATAGTAATATTATATAACGTTATGCGTTATATAGTAATAGTATATAACGTTATACGTTATATAGTAATAGTATATAACGTTATGAGTTATATAGTAATAGTATATAACGTTATACGATAGTACGGAATAGTATATGTCGTTATACGTTATATATTAATAGTATATAACGTTATGCGTTATATAGTAATAGTATATAACGTTATACGATAGTACGGAATAGTATATATCGTTATACGTTATATAGTAATAGTATATAACGTTATACGTTATATAGTAATAGTATATAACGTTATACGTTATATAGTAATAGTATATAACGTTATACGTTATATAGTAATAGTATATAACGTTATGCGTTATATAGTAATAGTATATAACGTTATACGTTATATAGTAATAGTATATAACGTTATGCGTTATATAGTAATAGTATATAACGTTATACGATAGTACGGAATAGTATATATCGTTATACGTTATATAGTAATAGTATATAACGTTATACGTTATATAGTAATAGTATATAACGTTATGCGTTATATAGTAATAGTATATAACGTTATACGTTATATAGTAATATTATATAACGTTATGCGTTATATAGTAATAGTATATAACGTTATACGTTATATAGTAATAGTATATAACGTTATGCGTTATATAGTAATAGTATATAACGTTATACGATAGTACGGAATAGTATATATCGTTATACGTTATATAGTAATAGTATATAACGTTATACGTTATATAGTAATAGTATATAACGTTATACGTTATATAGTAATAGTATATAACGTTATACGTTATATAGTAATATTATATAACGTTATGCGTTATATAGTAATAGTATATAACGTTATACGTTATATAGTAATAGTATAGAACGTTATACGTTATATAGTAATAGTATATAACGTTATACGTTATATAGTAATAGTATATAACGTTATGCGTTATATAGTAATAGTATATGACGTTATGCGTTATATAGTAATAGTATATAACGTTATACGTTATATAGTAATAGTATATAATGTTATGCGTTATATAGTAATAGTATATAACGTTATACGTTATATAGTAGTATTATGTAACGTTATGCGTTATATAGTAATAGTATATAACGTTATACGTTATATAGTAATAGTATATAACGTTATGCGTTATATAGTAATAGTATATAACGTTATACCATAGTACGGAATAGTATATATCGTTATACGTTATATAGTAATAGTATATACCGTTATACGTTATATAGTAATAGTATATAACGTTATACGTTATATAGTAATAGTATATAACGTTATACGTTATATAGTAATAGTATATAACGTTATGCGTTATATAGTAATAGTATATAACGTTATGCGTTATATAGTAATAGTATATAACGTTATACGTTATATAGTAATAGTATATAACGTTATGCGTTATATAGTAATAGTATATAACGTTATACGATAGTACGGAATAGTATATATCGTTATACGCTATATAGTAATAGTATATAACGTTATACGTTATATAGTAATAGTATATAACGTTATACGTTATATAGTAATAGTATATAACGTTATACGTTATATAGTAATAGTATATAACGTTATACGATAGTACGGAATAGTATATATCGTTATACGTTATATAGTAATAGTATATAACGTTATACGTTATATAGTAATATTATATAACGTTATGCGTTATATAGTAATAGTATATAACGTTATACGTTATATAGTAATATTATATAACGTTATGCGTTATATAGTAATAGTATATAACGTTATACGTTATAGAGTAATAGTATATAACGTTATCCGTTATATAGTAATATTATATAACGTTATGCGTTATATAGTAATAGTATATAACGTTAAACGTTATATAGTATAAGTATATAACGTTATACGTTATATAGTAATAGTATATAACGTTATACCATAGTACGGAATAGTATATATCGTTATACGTTATATAGTAATAGTATATACCGTTATACGTTATATAGTAATAGTATATAACGTTATGCGTTATATAGTAATAGTATATAACGTTATACGTTATATAGTAATAGTATATAACGTTATACGTTAATACGTAATAGTATATATCGTTATACGTTATATAGTAATAGTATATAACGTTATGCGTTATATAGTAATAGTATATAACGTTATACGTTATATAGTAATAGTATATAACGTTATACGTTAATACGTAATAGTATATATCGTTATACGTTATATAGTAATAGTATATAACGTTATACGTTATATAGTAATAGTATATAACGTTATGAGTTATATAGTAATAGTATATAACGTTATACGATAGTACGGAATAGTATATGTCGTTATACGTTATATAGTAATAGTATATAACGTTATACGTTATATAGTAATAGTATATAACGTTATACGTTATATAGTAATAGTATATAACGTTATGCGTTATATAGTAATAGTATATAACGTTATACCATAGTACGGAATAGTATATATCGTTATACGTTATATAGTAATAGTATATACCGTTATACGTTATATAGTAATAGTATATAACGTTATACGTTATATAGTAATAGTATATAACGTTATACGTTATATAGTAATAGTATATAACGTTATGCGTTATATAGTAATAGTATATAACGTTATACGTTATATAGTAATAGTATATAACGTTATACGTTAATACGTAATAGTATATATCGTTATACGTTATATAGTAATAGTATATAACGTTATACGTTATATAGTAATAGTATATAACGTTATGAGTTATATAGTAATAGTATATAACGTTATACGATAGTACGGAATAGTATATGTCGTTATACGTTATATAGTAATAGTATATAACGTTATACGTTATATAGTAATAGTATATAACGTTATACGTTATATAGTAATAGTATATAACGTTATACGTTATATAGTAATAGTATATAACGTTATACGTTATATAGTAATGGTATATAACGTTATACGTTATATAGTAATAGTATATAACGTTATACGTGATATGGTAATACTATATAACGTTATACGTTATATAGTAATAGTATATAACGTTATACGTTAGTACGTAATAATATATATCGTTATACGTTATATAGTAATAGTATATAACGTTATACGTTATATAGTAATAGTATATATCGTTATACGTTATATAGTAATAGTATATATCGTTATACGTTATATGGTAATAGTATATAACGTTATACGTTAATACGTAATAGTATATATCGTTATACGTTATATAGTAATAGTATATAACGTTATACGTTATATAGTAATAGTATATAACGTTATGCGTTATATAGTAATATTATATAACGTTATACGTTATATAGTAATAGTATATACCGTTATACGTTATATAGTAATAGTATATAACGTTATGCGTTATATAGTAATAGTATATAACGTTATACGATAGTACGGAATAGTATATATCGTTATACGTTATATAGTAATAGTATATAACGTTATACGTTATATAGTAATAGTATATAACGTTATGCGTTATATAGTAATAGTATATAACGTTATACGATAGTACGGAATAGTATATATCGTTATACGTTATATAGTAATAGTATATAACGTTATACGTTATATAGTAATAGTATATAACGTTATACGTTATATAGTAATAGTATATAACGTTATACGTTATATAGTAATATTATATAACGTTATGCGTTATATAGTAATAGTATATAACGTTATACGTTATATAGTAATAGTATATAACGTTATGCGTTATATAGTAATAGTATATAACGTTATGCGTTATATAGTAATAGTATATAACGTTATACGATAGTACGGAATAGTATATATCGTTATACGTTATATAGTAACAGTATATAACGTTATACGTTATATAGTAATAGTATATAACGTTATACGTTTTTATAGTAATAGTATACAACGTTATACGTTATATAGTAATATTATATAACGTTATGCGTTATATAGTAATAGTATATAACGTTATACGTTATATAGTAATAGTGTATAACGTTATGCGTTATATAGTAATAGTATATGACGTTATGCGTTATATAGTAATATTATATAACGTTATGCGTTATATAGTAATAGTATATAACGTTATACGTTATATAGTAATAGTATATAACGTTATGCGTTATATAGTAATAGTATATAACGTTATACGATAGTACGGAATAGTATATATCGTTATACGCTATATAGTAATAGTATATAACGTTATACGTTATATAGTAATAGTATATAACGTTATACGTTAATACGTAATAGTATATATCGTTATACGTTATATAGTAATAGTATATAACGTTATACGTTATATAGTAATAGTATATAACGTTATGAGTTATATAGTAATAGTATATAACGTTATACGATAGTACGGAATAGTATATGTCGTTATACGTTATATAGTAATAGTATATAACGTTATACGTTATATAGTAATAGTATATAACGTTATACGTTATATAGTAATAGTATATAACGTTATACGTTATATAGTAATAGTATATAACGTTATACGTTATATAGTAATGGTATATAACGTTATACGTTATATAGTAATAGTATATAACGTTATACGTGATATGGTAATACTATATAACGTTATACGTTATATAGTAATAGTATATAACGTTATACGTTAGTACGTAATAATATATATCGTTATACGTTATATAGTAATAGTATATAACGTTATACGTTATATAGTAATAGTATATATCGTTATACGTTATATAGTAATAGTATATATCGTTATACGTTATATGGTAATAGTATATAACGTTATACGTTAATACGTAATAGTATATATCGTTATACGTTATATAGTAATAGTATATAACGTTATGCGTTATATAGTAATAGTATATAACGTTATACGTTATATAGTAATAGTATATAACGTTATACGTTATATAGTAATAGTATATAACGTTATACGTTATATAGTAATAGTATATAACGTTATACGTTATATAGTAATGGTATATAACGTTATACGTTATATAGTAATAGTATATAACGTTATACGTTATATAGTAATGGTATATAACGTTATACGTTATATAGTAGTAGTATATAACGTTATACGTTAATACGTAAAAGTATATATCGTTATACGTTATATAGTAATAGTATATAACGTTATGCGTTATATAGTAATAGTATATAACGTTATGCGTTATATAGTAATAGTATATAACGTTATACGATAGTACGGAATAGTATATATCGTTATACGTTATATAGTAATAGTATATAACGTTATACGTTATATAGTAATAGTATATAACGTTATACGTTATATAGTAATAGTATATAACGTTATACGTTATATAGTAATAGTATATAACGTTATGCGTTATATAGTAATATTATATAACGTTATACGTTATATAGTAATAGTATATACCGTTATACGTTATATAGTAATAGTATATAACGTTATGCGTTATATAGTAATAGTATATAACGTTATACGATAGTACGGAATAGTATATATCGTTATACGTTATATAGTAATAGTATATAACGTTATACGTTATATAGTAATAGTATATAACGTTATGCGTTATATAGTAATAGTATATAACGTTATACGATAGTACGGAATAGTATATATCGTTATACGTTATATAGTAATAGTATATAACGTTATACGTTATATAGTAATAGTATATAACGTTATACGTTATATAGTAATAGTATATAACGTTATACGTTATATAGTAATATTATATAACGTTATGCGTTATATAGTAATAGTATATAACGTTATACGTTATATAGTAATAGTATATAACGTTATGCGTTATATAGTAATAGTATATAAAGTTATGCGTTATATAGTAATAGTATATAACGTTATACCATAGTACGGAATAGTATATATCGTTATACGTTATATAGTAACAGTATATAACGTTATACGTTATATAGTAATAGTATATAACGTTATACGTTTTTATAGTAATAGTATACAACGTTATACGTTATATAGTAATATTATATAACGTTATGCGTTATATAGTAATAGTATATAACGTTATACGTTATATAGTAATAGTGTATAACGTTATGCGTTATATAGTAATAGTATATGACGTTATGCGTTATATAGTAATATTATATAACGTTATGCGTTATATAGTAATAGTATATAACGTTATACGTTATATAGTAATAGTATATAACGTTATGAGTTATATAGTAATAGTATATAACGTTATACGATAGTACGGAATAGTATATATCGTTATACGCTATATAGTAATAGTATATAACGTTATACGTTATATAGTAATAGTATATAACGTTATACGTTATATAGTAATAGTATATAACGTTATACGTTATATAGTAATAGTATATAACGTTATACGTTATATAGTAATAGTATATAACGTTATACGTTATATAGTAATAGTATATAACGTTATGTGTTATATAGTGATAGTATATAACGTTATACGATAGTACGGAATAGTATATATCGTTATACGTTATATAGTAATAGTATATAACGTTATACGTTATATAGTAATAGTATATAACGTTATACGTTATATAGTAATAGTATATAACGTTATACGTTATATAGTAATAGTATATAACGTTATGCGTTATATAGTAATAGTATATAACGTTATACGATAGTACGGAATAGTATATATCGTTATACGTTATATAGTAATAGTATATAACGTTATACGTTATATAGTAATAGTATATAACGTTATGCGTTATATAGTAATAGTATATAACGTTATACGTTATATAGTAATAGTATATAACGTTATGCGTTATATAGTAATAGTATATAACGTTATACGATAGTACGGAATAGTATATATCGTTATACGTTATATAGTAATAGTATATAACGTTATACGTTATATAGTAATAGTATATAACGTTATACGTTATATAGTAATAGTATATAACGTTATACGTTATATAGTAATATTATATAACGTTATGCGTTATATAGTAATAGTATATAACGTTATACGTTATATAGTAATAGTATATAACGTTATGCGTTATATAGTAATAGTATATAAAGTTATGCGTTATATAGTAATAGTATATAACGTTATACGATAGTACGGAATAGTATATATCGTTATACGTTATATAGTAACAGTATATAACGTTATACGTTATATAGTAATAGTATATAACGTTATACGTTTTTATAGTAATAGTATACAACGTTATACGTTATATAGTAATATTATATAACGTTATGCGTTATATAGTAATAGTATATAACGTTATACGTTATATAGTAATAGTGTATAACGTTATGCGTTATATAGTAATAGTATATGACGTTATACGTTATATAGTAATATTATATAACGTTATGCGTTATATAGTAATAGTATATAACGTTATACGTTATATAGTAATAGTATATAACGTTATGCGTTATATAGTAATAGTATATAACGTTATACGATAGTACGGAATAGTATATATCGTTATACGCTATATAGTAATAGTATATAACGTTATACGTTATATAGTAATAGTATATAACGTTATACGTTATATAGTAATAGTATATAACGTTATACGTTATATAGTAATAGTATATAACGTTATACGTTATATAGTAATAGTATATAACGTTATACGTTATATAGTAATAGTATATAACGTTATGTGTTATATAGTGATAGTATATAACGTTATACGATAGTACGGAATAGTATATATCGTTATACGTTATATAGTAATAGTATATAACGTTATACGTTATATAGTAATAGTATATAACGTTATACGTTATATAGTAATAGTATATAACGTTATACGTTATATAGTAATAGTATATAACGTTATGCGTTATATAGTAATAGTATATAACGTTATACGATAGTACGGAATAGTATATATCGTTATACGTTATATAGTAATAGTATATAACGTTATACGTTATATAGTAATAGTATATAACGTTATGCGTTATATAGTAATAGTATATAACGTTATACGTTATATAGTAATAGTATATAACGTTATGCGTTATATAGTAATAGTATATAACGTTATACGTTATATAGTAATGGTATATAACGTTATACGTTATATAGTAATGGTATATAACGTTATACGATAGTACGAAATAGTATATATCGTTATACGTTATATAGTAATAGTATATAACGTTATACGTTATATAGTAATAGTATATATCGTTATGCGTTATATAGTAATAGTATATAACGTTATACGTTATATAGTAATAGTATATAACGTTATCCGTTATATAGTAATATTATATAACGTTATGCGTTATATAGTAATAGTATATAACGTTAAACGTTATATAGTATAAGTATATAACGTTATACGTTATATAGTAATAGTATATAACGTTATACGTTATATAGTAATATTATATAACGTTATGCGTTATATAGTAATAGTATATAACGTTATACGTTATAGAGTAATAGTATATAACGTTATGCGTTATATAGTAATAGTATATAACGTTATGCGTTATATAGTAATAGTATATAACGTTATACGTTATATAGTAATAGTATGTAACGTTATACGTTATATAGTAATATTATATAACGTTATGCGTTATATAGTAATAGTATATAACGTTATACGTTATATAGTAATAGTATATAACGTTATGCGTTATATAGTAATAGTATATAACGTTATACGATAGTACGAAATAGTATATATCGTTATACGTTATATAGTAATAGTATATAACGTTATGCGTTATATAGTAATAGTATATAACGTTATACGTTATATAGTAATAGTATATAACGTTATACGTTATATAGTAATAGTATATAACGTTATACGTTATATAGTAATAGTATATAACGTTATACGATAGTACGGAATAGTATATATCGTTATACGTTATATAGTAATAGTATATAACGTTATACGTTATATAGTAATAGTATATAACGTTATGTGTTATATAGTGATAGTATATAACGTTATACGTTATATAGTAATAGTATATAACGTTATACGATAGTACGGAATAGTATATATCGTTATACGTTATATAGTAATAGTATATAACGTTATACGTTATATAGTAATAGTATATAACGTTATGTGTTATATAGTGATAGTATATAACGTTATACGATAGTACGGAATAGTATATATCGTTATACGTTATATAGTAATAGTATATAACGTTATACGTTATATAGTAATAGTATATAACGTTATACGTTATATAGTAATAGTATATAACGTTATACGTTATATAGTAATAGTATATAACGTTATGCGTTATATAGTAATAGTATATAACGTTATACGATAGTACGGAATAGTATATATCGTTATACGTTATATAGTAATAGTATATAACGTTATACGTTATATAGTAATAGTATATAACGTTATGCGTTATATAGTAATAGTATATAACGTTATACGTTATATAGTAATAGTATATAACGTTATGCGTTATATAGTAATAGTATATAACGTTATACGTTATATAGTAAAGGTGTATAACGTTATGCGTTATATAGTAATAGTATATAACGTTATACGATAGTACGAAATAGTATATATCGTTATACGTTATATAGTAATAGTATATAACGTTATACGTTATATAGTAATAGTATATATCGTTATGCGTTATATAGTAATAGTATATAACGTTATACGTTATATAGTAATAGTATATAACGTTATCCGTTATTTAGTAATATTATATAACGTTATGCGTTATATAGTAATAGTATATAACGTTAAACGTTATATAGTATAAGTATATAACGTTATACGTTATATAGTAATAGTATATAACGTTATGCGTTATATAGTAATAGTATATAACGTTATACGATAGTACGAAATAGTATATATCGTTATACGTTATATAGTAATAGTATATAACGTTATGCGTTATATAGTAATAGTATATAACGTTATACGTTATATAGTAATAGTATATAACGTTATACGTTATATAGTAATAGTATATAACGTTATACGTTATATAGTAAAAGTATATAACGTTATACGTTATATAGTAATAGTATATAACGTTATACGTTATATAGTAATATTATATAACGTTATGCGTTATATAGTAATAGTATATAACGTTATGCGTTATATAGTAATAGTATATAACGTTATACGTTATATAGTAATAGTATATAACGTTATACGATAGTACGGAATAGTATATATCGTTATACGTTATATAGTAATAGTATATAACGTTATACGTTATATAGTAATAGTATATAACGTTATACGTTATATAGTAATAGTATATAACGTTATACGATAGTACGGAATAGTATATATCGTTATACGTTATATAGTAATAGTATATAACGTTATGCGTTATATAGTAATAGTATATAACGTTATACGATAGTACGGAATAGTATATATCGTTATACGTTATATAGTAATAGTATATAACGTTATACGTTATATAGTAATAGTATATAACGTTATGCGTTATATAGTAATAGTATATAACGTTATACGTTATATAGTAATATTATATAACGTTATGCGTTATATAGTAATAGTATATAACGTTATACGTTATATATTAATAGTATATAACGTTATGCGTTATATAGTAATAGTATATAACGTTATACGATAGTACGGAATAGTATATATCGTTATACGTTATATAGTAATAGTATATAACGTTATACGTTATATAGTAATAGTATATAACGTTATACGTTATGTCGAATTATCGTTTGGATTTCGAGCGCGAGACGATTCTTCGTTAGCATTTGCCATCATGATGTTCAATAAAGGATGTATTTACATAAAATTATATTTCTTTACAAAGTTAGTTTATCGGTTAACTTAGATATCAAACAATAAGTAAACAAATGCTTTAAATAATATTCTTGGGTTCTGTAACGAATCCACGGTCAACGGGAAACTTTCTGTACGTTTTAATATATTTTTGATAGCACACTGACACGTTCACTCTGGCACAGGGTTTCTCTAAGACTGACTCCAAGACGATGACAGTAAACTCTCCAAGGAGATTGCAAAATAAAAGTCAGATACAGTTACATATATCAAATACATATCGATCGGGAATATCAACAAATTCCCAAGCGCCGTAACTAGGCAGTTCCACATAAACCAGCATTGCTCCTGATCAAGACTTGATTGTTTATACAGCGTATCCCTTAACACTGGAACCTCCTTTGTAAAACATTTCGTTCATCCCGTGACCGTGGCTACGTTCGGCGACCAGTTATGTCACCCCGAGCCCAAGTATTGAGAAATCTTCCAAAAGAAAGGCTCGATGTCTCTGCATCTCCGACACGGCCATCCTGACAATCACCCGTCCTCGGGTGCATCTAAAATATTCGGTTTTCTTAACATTAGACTCAATTTAACATCTTTTACAATTTAACAAAACATTCTAATAAGCCAAGGGTCCACCACAACAACAAAGATTCTTACTAAATATTTGTTAACAAACATAAACAACAAAACAATCTGTCATATTACAATGTCTTTCTCCAAAACTGTTATTTAGTTGCATCCTCTGATCCTCCAGTCATTAGACTTCTGAACCTCTCACCAGAACACATCACAGTACTACTCTAATACATGAATATACCAAATTATATCTCAACACCACACTGGGCGTGTGTGAAACACCAAATTACTTCACAACACCACATTTGGCGTGTGTGAAACATCAAATTACTTCACAACACCACATTGGGCGTGTGTGAAACACCAAATTACTTCACAACACCACACTGGGCGTGTGTGAAACACCAAATTACTTCACAACACCACATTGGGCGTGTGTGAAACACCAAATTACTTCACAACACCACATTGGGCGTGTGTGAAACACCAAATTACTTCACAACACCACATTGGGCGTGTGTGAAACACCAAATTACTTCACAACACCACATTGGGCGTGTGTGAAATGTTATGATCAAAACATTCCTTCTCAATCACTGTACCTCAATCGTCACTGTCGTTGCCAATATCATCATTACACACATCCAATTCAGCAGGAATACAACCATCTGGCATTTTCCTTAACTTATCATGACTGTACTTATACGACCGTTTGCCATCCATCGTTTTTAAAATATATCTATCTCCTTCCAAAATCTCTGCTATTATAAATGGATCCCTGTACTTAGGATCTAATTTTGTTTGATTACTCTCTTTTACCGGAAAATTTCAAAGCCACAGATTCTTTAATCAGCGAACACTCTGCTCCAGAATCAAAATAAAATGGAAACGACTCACCCAGATGAGTTAATCTACCCATTGAAGTTTCCGTAACACAGAAGTCGACCCGACGCTCATTATTATAATCATTGCTACCCTTTGGTGTACTACTGTTATTTTTCCCCTTCCGCAATAGCGGACAATAAGGCGCAATATGTCCCTCCTCGCGACACTTAAAGCATGCCACTTTTGATGATGTAGCTGATCGCCTTTCCTCCGAGTTCTGTATGTTTTTCTGCTTTCCAAATTTTATTCTTCTCTGACAATCCACTACTTTATGACCGTAGTTACCACAGTAATGACATTTGTTTCGGAAGAAATCAGAAATCTTATATCGTTTTGCTTCAGCACGTATATAGTAATAGTATATAACGTTATACGTTATATAGTAATATTATATAACGTTATGCGTTATATAGTAATAGTATATAACGTTATACGTTATATAGTAATAGTATATAACGTTATGAGTTATATAGTAATAGTATATAACGTTATACGATAGTACGGAATAGTATATGTCGTTATACGTTATATATTAATAGTATATAACGTTATGCGTTATATAGTAATAGTATATAACGTTATACGATAGTACGGAATAGTATATATCGTTATACGTTATATAGTAATAGTATATAACGTTATACGTTATATAGTAATAGTATATAACGTTATACGTTATATAGTAATAGTATATAACGTTATACGTTATATAGTAATAGTATATAACGTTATGCGTTATATAGTAATAGTATATAACGTTATACGTTATATAGTAATAGTATATAACGTTATGCGTTATATAGTAATAGTATATAACGTTATACGATAGTACGGAATAGTATATATCGTTATACGTTATATAGTAATAGTATATAACGTTATACGTTATATAGTAATAGTATATAACGTTATGCGTTATATAGTAATAGTATATAACGTTATACGTTATATAGTAATATTATATAACGTTATGCGTTATATAGTAATAGTATATAACGTTATACGTTATATAGTAATAGTATATAACGTTATGCGTTATATAGTAATAGTATATAACGTTATACGATAGTACGGAATAGTATATATCGTTATACGTTATATAGTAATAGTATATAACGTTATACGTTATATAGTAATAGTATATAACGTTATACGTTATATAGTAATAGTATATAACGTTATACGTTATATAGTAATATTATATAACGTTATGCGTTATATAGTAATAGTATATAACGTTATACGTTATATAGTAATAGTATAGAACGTTATACGTTATATAGTAATAGTATATAACGTTATACGTTATATAGTAATAGTATATAACGTTATGCGTTATATAGTAATAGTATATGACGTTATGCGTTATATAGTAATAGTATATAACGTTATACGTTATATAGTAATAGTATTTAATGTTATGCGTTATATAGTAATAGTATATAACGTTATACGTTATATAGTAGTATTATGTAACGTTATGCGTTATATAGTAATAGTATATAACGTTATACGTTATATAGTAATAGTATATAACGTTATGCGTTATATAGTAATAGTATATAACGTTATACCATAGTACGGAATAGTATATATCGTTATACGTTATATAGTAATAGTATATACCGTTATACGTTATATAGTAATAGTATATAACGTTATACGTTATATAGTAATAGTATATAACGTTATACGTTATATAGTAATAGCATATAACGTTATGCGTTATATAGTAATAGTATATAACGTTATGCGTTCTATAGTAATAGTATATAACGTTATACGATAGTACGGAATAGTATATATCGTTATACGTTATATAGTAATAGTATATAACGTTATACGTTATATAGTAATAGTATATAACGTTATGCGTTATATAGTAATAGTATATAACGTTATACGTTATATAGTAATAGTATATAACGTTATACGTTATATAGTAATAGTATATAACGTTATACGTTATATAGTAATAGTATATAACGTTATGCGTTATATAGTAATAGTATATGACGTTATACGTTATATAGTAATATTATATAACGTTATGCGTTATATAGTAATAGTATATAACGTTATACGTTATATAGTAATAGTATATAACGTTATGCGTTATATAGTAATAGTATATAACGTTATACGTTATATAGTAATAGTATATAACGTTATGCGTTATATAGTAATAGTATATAACGTTATACGTTATATAGTAATATTATGTAACGTTATGCGTTATATAGTAATAGTATATAACGTTATACGTTATATAGTAATAGTATATAACGTTATGCGTTATATAGTAATAGTATATAACGTTATACCATAGTACGGAATAGTATATATCGTTATACGTTATATAGTAATAGTATATACCGTTATACGTTATATAGTAATAGTATATAACGTTATACGTTATATAGTAATAGTATATAACGTTATACGTTATATAGTAATAGTATATAACGTTATGCGTTATATAGTAATAGTATATAACGTTATACGTTATATAGTAATAGTATATAACGTTATACGTTAATACGTAATAGTATATATCGTTATACGTTATATAGTAATAGTATATAACGTTATACGTTATATAGTAATAGTATATAACGTTATGAGTTATATAGTAATAGTATATAACGTTATACGATAGTACGGAATAGTATATGTCGTTATACGTTATATAGTAATAGTATATAACGTTATACGTTATATAGTAATAGTATATAACGCTATACGTTATATAGTAATAGTATATAATGTTATGCGTTATATAGTAATAGTATATAACGTTATACGTTATATAGTAATATTATGTAACGTTATGCGTTATATAGTAATAGTATATAACGTTATACGTTATATAGTAATAGTATATAACGTTATGCGTTATATAGTAATAGTATATAACGTTATACGATAGTACGGAATAGTATATATCGTTATACGTTATATAGTAATAGTATATACCGTTATACGTTATATAGTAATAGTATATAACGTTATACGTTATATAGTAATAGTATATACCGTTATACGTTATATAGTAATAGTATATAACGTTATACGTTATATAGTAATAGTATATAACGTTATACGTTATATAGTAATAGTATATAACGTTATGCGTTATATAGTAATAGTATATAACGTTATGCGTTATATAGTAATAGTATATAACGTTATACGATAGTACGGAATAGTATATATCGTTATACGTTATATAGTAATAGTATATAACGTTATACGTTATATAGTAATAGTATATAACGTTATGCGTTATATAGTAATAGTATATAACGTTATACGTTATATAGTAATAGTATATAACGTTATACGTTATATAGTAATAGTATATAACGTTATACGTTATATAGTAAAAGTATATAACGTTATACGTTATATAGTAATAGTATATAACGTTATACGTTATATAGTAATATTATATAACGTTATGCGTTATATAGTAATAGTATATAACGTTATGCGTTATATAGTAATAGTATATAACGTTATACGTTATATAGTAATAGTATATAACGTTATACGATAGTACGGAATAGTATATATCGTTATACGTTATATAGTAATAGTATATAACGTTATACGTTATATAGTAATAGTATATAACGTTATACGTTATATAGTAATAGTATATAACGTTATACGATAGTACGGAATAGTATATATCGTTATACGTTATATAGTAATAGTATATAACGTTATGCGTTATATAGTAATAGTATATAACGTTATACGATAGTACGGAATAGTATATATCGTTATACGTTATATAGTAATAGTATATAACGTTATACGTTATATAGTAATAGTATATAACGTTATGCGTTATATAGTAATAGTATATAACGTTATACGTTATATAGTAATATTATATAACGTTATGCGTTATATAGTAATAGTATATAACGTTATACGTTATATATTAATAGTATATAACGTTATGCGTTATATAGTAATAGTATATAACGTTATACGATAGTACGGAATAGTATATATCGTTATACGTTATATAGTAATAGTATATAACGTTATACGTTATATAGTAATAGTATATAACGTTATACGTTATGTCGAATTATCGTTTGGATTTCGAGCGCGAGACGATTCTTCGTTAGCATTTGCCATCATGATGTTCAATAAAGGATGTATTTACATAAAATTATATTTCTTTACAAAGTTAGTTTATCGGTTAACTTAGATATCAAACAATAAGTAAACAAATGCTTTAAATAATATTCTTGGGTTCTGTAACGAATCCACGGTCAACGGGAAACTTTCTGTACGTTTTAATATATTTTTGATAGCACACTGACACGTTCACTCTGGCACAGGGTTTCTCTAAGACTGACTCCAAGACGATGACAGTAAACTCTCCAAGGAGATTGCAAAATAAAAGACAGATACAGTTACATATATCAAATACATATCGATCGGGAATATCAACAAATTCCCAAGCGCCGTAACTAGGCAGTTCCACATAAACCAGCATTGCTCCTGATCAAGACTTGATTGTTTATACAGCGTATCCCTTAACACTGGAACCTCCTTTGTAAAACATTTCGTTCATCCCGTGACCGTGGCTACGTTCGGCGACCAGTTATGTCACCCCGAGCCCAAGTATTGAGAAATCTTCCAAAAGAAAGGCTCGATGTCTCTGCATCTCCGACACGGCCATCCTGACAATCACCCGTCCTCGGGTGCATCTAAAATATTCGGTTTTCTTAACATTAGACTCAATTTAACATCTTTTACAATTTAACAAAACATTCTAATAAGCCAAGGGTCCACCACAACAACAAAGATTCTTACTAAATATTTGTTAACAAACATAAACAACAATCTGTCATATTACAATGTCTTTCTCCAAAACTGTTATTTAGTTGCATCCTCTGATCCTCCAGTCATTAGACTTCTGAACCTCTCACCAGAACACATCACAGTACTACTCTAATACATGAATATACCAAATTATATCTCAACACCACACTGGGCGTGTGTGAAACACCAAATTACTTCACAACACCACATTTGGCGTGTGTGAAACATCAAATTACTTCACAACACCACATTGGGCGTGTGTGAAACACCAAATTACTTCACAACACCACACTGGGCGTGTGTGAAACACCAAATTACTTCACAACACCACATTGGGCGTGTGTGAAACACCAAATTACTTCACAACACCACATTGGGCGTGTGTGAAACACCAAATTACTTCACAACACCACATTGGGCGTGTGTGAAACACCAAATTACTTCACAACACCACATTGGGCGTGTGTGAAATGTTATGATCAAAACATTCCTTCTCAATCACTGTACCTCAATCGTCACTGTCGTTGCCAATATCATCATTACACACATCCAATTCAGCAGGAATACAACCATCTGGCATTTTCCTTAACTTATCATGACTGTACTTATACGACCGTTTGCCATCCATCGTTTTTAAAATATATCTATCTCCTTCCAAAATCTCTGCTATTATAAATGGATCCCTGTACTTAGGATCTAATTTTGTTTGATTACTCTCTTTTACCGGAAAATTTCAAAGCCACAGATTCTTTAATCAGCGAACACTCTGCTCCAGAATCAAAATAAAATGGAAACGACTCACCCAGATGAGTTAATCTACCCATTGAAGTTTCCGTAACACAGAAGTCGACCCGACGCTCATTATTATAATCATTGCTACCCTTTGGTGTACTACTGTTATTTTTCCCCTTCCGCAATAGCGGACAATAAGGCGCAATATGTCCCTCCTCGCGACACTTAAAGCATGCCACTTTTGATGATGTAGCTGATCGCCTTTCCTCCGAGTTCTGTATGTTTTTCTGCTTTCCAAATTTTATTCTTCTCTGACAATCCACTACTTTATGACCGTAGTTACCACAGTAATGACATTTGTTTCGGAAGAAATCAGAAATCTTATATCGTTTTGCTTCAGCACGTATATAGTAATAGTATATAACGTTATACGTTATATAGTAATATTATATAACGTTATGCGTTATATAGTAATAGTATATAACGTTATACGTTATATAGTAATAGTATATAACGTTATGAGTTATATAGTAATAGTATATAACGTTATACGATAGTACGGAATAGTATATGTCGTTATACGTTATATATTAATAGTATATAACGTTATGCGTTATATAGTAATAGTATATAACGTTATACGATAGTACGGAATAGCATATATCGTTATACGTTATATAGTAATAGTATATAACGTTATACGTTATATAGTAATAGTATATAACGTTATACGTTATATAGTAATAGTATATAACGTTATACGTTAATACGTTATAGTATATATCGTTATACGTTATATAGTAATAGTATATAACGTTATGCGTTATATAGTAATAGTATATAACGTTATACGTTATATAGTAATAGTATATAACGTTATACGTTATATAGTAATAGTATATAACGTTATACGTTATATAGTAATATTATATAACGTTATGCGTTATATAGTAATAGTATATAACGTTATACGTTATATAGTAATAGTATAGAACGTTATACGTTATATAGTAATAGTATATAACGTTATACGTTATATAGTAATAGTATATAACGTTATGCGTTATATAGTAATAGTATATGACGTTATGCGTTATATAGTAATAGTATATAACGTTATACGTTATATAGTAATAGTATATAATGTTATGCGTTATATAGTAATAGTATATAACGTTATACGTTATATAGTAGTATTATGTAACGTTATGCGTTATATAGTAATAGTATATAACGTTATACGTTATATAGTAATAGTATATAACGTTATGCGTTATATAGTAATAGTATATAACGTTATACCATAGTACGGAATAGTATATATCGTTATACGTTATATAGTAATAGTATATACCGTTATACGTTATATAGTAATAGTATATAACGTTATACGTTATATAGTAATAGTATATAACGTTATACGTTATATAGTAATAGTATATAACGTTATGCGTTATATAGTAATAGTATATAACGTTATGCGTTATATAGTAATAGTATATAACGTTATACGATAGTACGGAATAGTGTATATCGTTATACGTTATATAGTAATAGTATATAACGTTATACGTTATATAGTAATAGTATATAACGTTATGCGTTATATAGTAATAGTATATAACGTTATACGTTATATAGTAATAGTATATAACGTTATACGTTATATAGTAATAGTATATAACGTTATACGTTATATAGTAATAGTATATAACGTTATGCGTTATATAGTAATAGTATATGACGTTATACGTTATATAGTAATATTATATAACGTTATGCGTTATATAGTAATAGTATATAACGTTATACGTTATATAGTAATAGTATATAACGTTATGCGTTATATAGTAATAGTATATAACGTTATACGTTATATAGTAATAGTATATAACGTTATGCGTTATATAGTAATAGTATATAACGTTATACGTTATATAGTAATATTATGTAACGTTATGCGTTATATAGTAATAGTATATAACGTTATACGTTATATAGTAATAGTATATAACGTTATGCGTTATATAGTAATAGTATATAACGTTATACCATAGTACGGAATAGTATATATCGTTATACGTTATATAGTAATAGTATATACCGTTATACGTTATATAGTAATAGTATATAACGTTATACGTTATATAGTAATAGTATATAACGTTATACGTTATATAGTAATAGTATATAACGTTATGCGTTATATAGTAATAGTATATAACGTTATACGTTATATAGTAATAGTATATAACGTTATACGTTAATACGTAATAGTATATATCGTTATACGTTATATAGTAATAGTATATAACGTTATACGTTATATAGTAATAGTATATAACGTTATGAGTTATATAGTAATAGTATATAACGTTATACGATAGTACGGAATAGTATATGTCGTTATACGTTATATAGTAATAGTATATAACGTTATACGTTATATAGTAATAGTATATAACGCTATACGTTATATAGTAATAGTATATAATGTTATGCGTTATATAGTAATAGTATATAACGTTATACGTTATATAGTAATAGTATATAACGTTATGCGTTATATAGTAATAGTATATAACGTTATACCATAGTACGGAATAGTATATATCGTTATACGTTATATAGTAATAGTATATACCGTTATACGTTATATAGTAATAGTATATAACGTTATACGTTATATAGTAATAGTATATACCGTTATACGTTATATAGTAATAGTATATAACGTTATACGTTATATAGTAATAGTATATAACGTTATACGTTATATAGTAATAGTATATAACGTTATACCATAGTACGGAATAGTATATATCGTTATACGTTATATAGTAATAGTATATACCGTTATACGTTATATAGTAATAGTATATAACGTTATGCGTTATATAGTAATAGTATATAACGTTATGCGTTATATAGTAATAGTATATAACGTTATACGATAGTACGGAATAGTATATATCGTTATACGTTATATAGTAATAGTATATAACGTTATACGTTATATAGTAATAGTATATAACGTTATACGTTATATAGTAATAGTATATAACGTTATACGTTATATAGTAATAGTATATAACGTTATGCGTTATATAGTAATAGTATATAACGTTATACGTTATATAGTAATAGTATATAACGTTATGCGTTATATAGTAATAGTATATATCGTTATACGTTATATAGTAATAGTATATAACGTTATGCGTTATATAGTAATAGTATATAACGTTATACGTTATATAGTAATAGTATATAACGTTATACGTTATAGAGTAATAGTATATAACGTTATACGTTATATAGTAATGGTATATAACGTTATACGTTATATAGTAATAGTATATAACGTTATACGTTATAGAGTAATAGTATATAACGTTATACGTTATATAGTAATGGTATATAACGTTATACGTTATATAGTAATAGTATCTAACGTTATACGTTAATACGTAATAGTATATATCGTTATACGTTATATAGTAATAGTATATAACGTTATACGTTATATAGTAATAGTATATAACGTTATACGTTATAGAGTAATAGTATATAACGTTATACGTTATATAGTAATGGTATATAACGTTATACGTTATATAGTAATAGTATATAACGTTATACGTTATAGAGTAATAGTATATAACGTTATACGTTATATAGTAATGGTATATAACGTTATACGTTATATAGTAATAGTATATAACGTTATACGTTATATAGTAATGGTATATAACGTTATACGTTATATAGTAGTAGTATATAACGTTATACGTTAATACGTAAAAGTATATATCGTTATACGTTATATAGTAATAGTATATAACGTTATGCGTTATATAGTAATAATATATAACGTTATACGTTATATGGTAATAGTATATAACGTTATACGTTATATAGTAATAGTATATAACGTTATACGATATATAGTAATAGTATATAACGTTATACGTTATATAGTAATAGTATATAACGTTATACGTTAATACGTTATAGTATATATCGTTATACGTTATATAGTAATAGTATATAACGTTATGCGTTATATAATAATAGTATATAACGTTATACGTTATATAGTAATAGTATATAACGTTATCCGTTATATAGTAATAGTATATAACGTTATACGTTATATAGTAATATTATATAACGTTATGCGTTATATAGTAATAGTATATAACGTTATACGTTATATAGTAATAGTATATAATGTTATGAGTTATATAGTAATAGTATATAACGTTATACGATAGTACGGAATAGTATATGTCGTTATACGTTATATATTAATAGTATATAACGTTATGCGTTATATAGTAATAGTATATAACGTTATACGATAGTACGGAATAGTATATATCGTTATACGTTATATAGTAATAGTATATAACGTTATACGTTATATAGTAATAGTATATAACGTTATACGTTATATAGTAATAGTATATAACGTTATGCGTTATATAGTAATAGTATATAACGTTATACGTTATATAGTAATAGTATGTAACGTTATACGTTATATAGTAATATTATATAACGTTATGCGTTATATAGTAATAGTATATAACGTTATACGTTATATAGTAATAGTATATAACGTTATGCGTTATATAGTAATAGTATATAACGTTATACGATAGTACGAAATAGTATATATCGTTATACGTTATATAGTAATAGTATATAACGTTATGCGTTATATAGTAATAGTATATAACGTTATACGTTATATAGTAATAGTATATAACGTTATACGTTAATACGTAATAGTATATATCGTTATACGTTATATAGTAATAGTATATAACGTTATACGTTATATAGTAATAGTATATAACGTTATGCGTTATATAGTAATAGTATATGACGTTATACGTTATATAGTAATATTATATAACGTTATGCGTTATATAGTAATAGTATATAACGTTATACGTTATATAGTAATAGTATATAACGTTATGCGTTATATAGTAATAGTATATAACGTTATACGTTATATAGTAATAGTATATAACGTTATACGTTATATAGTAATAGTATATAACGTTATACGTTATATAGTAATAGTATATAACGTTATGCGTTATATAGTAATAGTATATAACGTTATACGTTATAGAGTAATAGTATATAACGTTATGCGTTATATAGTAATAGTATATAACGTTATGCGTTATATAGTAATAGTATATAACGTTATACGTTATATAGTAATAGTATGTAACGTTATACGTTATATAGTAATATTATATAACGTTATGCGTTATATAGTAATAGTATATAACGTTATACGTTATATAGTAATAGTATATAACGTTATGCGTTATATAGTAATAGTATATAACGTTATACGATAGTACGAAATAGTATATATCGTTATACGTTATATAGTAATAGTATATAACGTTATGCGTTATATAGTAATAGTATATAACGTTATACGTTATATAGTAATAGTATATAACGTTATATGTTAATACGTAATAGTATATATCGTTATACGTTATATAGTAATAGTATATAACGTTATACATTATATAGTAATAGTATATAACGTTATACGTTATATAGTAATAGTATGTAACGTTATACGTTATATAGTAATATTATATAACGTTATGCGTTATATAGTAATAGTATATAACGTTATACGTTATATAGTAATAGTATATAACGTTATGCGTTATATAGTAATAGTATATAACGTTATACGATAGTACGAAATAGTATATATCGTTATACGTTATATAGTAATAGTATATAACGTTATGCGTTATATAGTAATAGTATATAACGTTATACGTTATATAGTAATAGTATATAACGTTATACGTTAATACGTAATAGTATATATCGTTATACGTTATATAGTAATAGTATATAACGTTATACATTATATAGTAATAGTATATAACGTTATACGTTATATAGTAATAGTATATAACGTTATACGTTATATAGTAATGGTATATAACGTTATACGTTATATAGTAATAGTATATAACGTTATACGTTATATGGTAATACTATATAACGTTATACGTTATATAGTAATAGTATATAACGTTATACGTTAGTACGTAATAATATATATCGTTATACGTTATATAGTAATAGTATATAACGTTATACGTTATATAGTAATAGTATATATCGTTATACGTTATATAGTAATAGTATATATCGTTATACGTTATATGGTAATAGTATATAACGTTATACGTTAATACGTAATAGTATATATCGTTATACGTTATATAGTAATAGTATATAACGTTATGCGCTATATAGTAATAGTATATAACGTTATACGTTATATAGTAATAGTATATAACGTTATACGTTATATAGTAATAGTATATAACGTTATACGTTATATAGTAATAGTATATAACGTTATACGTTATATAGTAATGGTATATAACGTTATACGTTATATAGTAATAGTATATAACGTTATACGTTATATAGTAATGGTATATAACGTTATACGTTATATAGTAGTAGTATATAACGTTATACGTTAATACGTAAAAGTATATATCGTTATACGTTATATAGTAATAGTATATAACGTTATGCGTTATATAGTAATAGTATATAACGTTATACGTTATATAGTAATAGTATATAACGTTATACGTTATATAGTAATAGTATATAACGTTATACGTTATAGAGTAATAGTATATAACGTTATACGTTATATAGTAATGGTATATAACGTTATACGTTATATAGTGATAGTATATAACGTTATACGTTATATAGTAATGGTATATAACGTTATACGTTATATAGTAGTAGTATATAACGTTATACGTTAATACGTAAAAGTATATATCGTTATACGTTATATAGTAATAGTATATAACGTTATGCGTTATATAGTAATAATATATAACGTTATACGTTATATAGTAATAGTATATAACGTTATACGTTATATAGTAATAGTATATAACGTTATACGATATATAGTAATAGTATATAACGTTATACGTTATATAGTAATAGTATATAACGTTATACGTTAATACGTTATAGTATATATCGTTATACGTTATATAGTAATAGTATATAACGTTCTGCGTTATATAATAGTAGTATATAACGTTATACGTTATATAGTAATAGTATATAACGTTATACGTTATATAGTAATATTATATAACGTTATACGTTATGTAGTAATAGTATATAACGTTATACGTTATATAGTAATAGTATATAACGTTATACGTTATATAGTAATAGTATATAACGTTATACGTTATATAGTAATAGTATATAACGTTATACGTTATATAGTAATAGTATATAACGTTATACGTTATATAGTAATAGTATATAACGTTATACGTTATATAGTAATAGTATATAACGTTATACGTTATATAGTAATAGTATATAACGTTATACGATAGCACGGAATAGCATATATCGTTATACGTTATATAGTAATAGTATATAACGTTATAAGTTATATAGTAATATTATATAACGTTATGCGTTATATAGTAATAGTATATAACGTTATACGTTATATCGTAATAGTATATAACGTTATGCGTTATATAGTAATAGTATATAACGTTATACGATAGTACGGAATAGCATATATCGTTATACGTTATATAGTAATAGTATATAACGTTATACGTTATATAGTAATAGTATATAACGTTATACGTTAATACGTTATAGTATATATCGTTATACGTTATATAGTAATAGTATATAACGTTATGCGTTATATAATAATAGTATATAACGTTATACGTTATATAGTAATAGTATATAAAGTTATACGTTATATAGTAATAGTATATAACGTTATACGTTATATAGTAATAGTATATAACGTTATACGTTATATAGTAATGGTATATAACGTTATACGTTATATAGTAGTAGTATATAACGTTATACGTTAATACGTAATAGTATATATCGTTATACGTTATATAGTAATAGTATATAACGTTATGCGTTATATAGTAATAATATATAACGTTATACGTTATATAGTAATAGTATATAACGTTATACGTTATATAGTAATAGTATATAACGTTATACGTTATATAGTAATAGTATATAACGTTATACGTTAATACGTAATAGTATATATCGTTATACGTTATATAGTAATAGTATATAACGTTATACGTTATATAGTAATAGTATATAACGTTATACGTTATATAGTAATAGTATATATCGTTATACGTTATATAGTAATAGTATATAACGTTATGCGTTATATAGTAATAATATATAACGTTATACGTTATATAGTAATAGTATATAACGTTATACGTTATATAGTAATAGTATATAACGTTATACGTTATATAGTAATAGTATATAACGTTATACGTTATATAGTAATAGTATATAACGTTATACGTTATATAGTAATAGTATATAACGTTATGCGTTATATAGTAATAGTATATGACGTTATACGTTATATAGTACTATTATATAACGTTATGCGTTATATAGTAATAGTATATAACGTTATACGTTATATAGTAATAGTATATAACGTTATGCGTTATATAGTAATAGTATATAACGTTATACGTTATATAGTAATAGTATATAACGTTATGCGTTATATAGTAATAGTATATAACGTTATACGTTATATAGTAATATTATGTAACGTTATGCGTTATATAGTAATAGTATATAACGTTATACGTTATATAGTAATAGTATATAACGTTATGCGTTATATAGTAATAGTATATAACGTTATACCATAGTACGGAATAGTATATATCGTTATACGTTATATAGTAATAGTATATACCGTTATACGTTATATAGTAATAGTATATAACGTTATACGTTATATAGTAATAGTATATAACGTTATACGTTATATAGTAATAGTATATAACGTTATGCGTTATATAGTAATAGTATATAACGTTATGCGTTATATAGTAATAGTATATAACGTTATACGATAGTACGGAATAGTATATATCGTTATACGTTATATAGTAATAGTATATAACGTTATACGTTATATAGTAATAGTATATAACGTTATGCGTTATGTAGTAATAGTATATAACGTTATACGTTATATAGTAATATTATATAACGTTATGCGTTATATAGTAATAGTATATAACGTTATACGTTATATAGTAATAGTATATAACGTTATGCGTTATATAGTAATAGTATATAACGTATAACGTTATATGGTATAAGTATATAACGTTATACGTTATATAGTAATAGTATATAACGTTATGCGTTATATAGTAATAGTATATAACGTTATACGTTATAGAGTAATAGTATATAACGTTATGCGTTATATAGTAATAGTATATGACGTTATGCGTTATATAGTAATAGTATATAACGTTATACGTTATATAGTAATAGTATGTAACGTTATACGTTATATAGTAATATTATATAACGTTATGCGTTATATAGTAATAGTATATAACGTTATACGTTATATAGTAATAGTATATAACGTTATGCGTTATATAGTAATAGTATATAACGTTATACGATAGTACGAAATAGTATATATCGTTATACGTTATATAGTAATAGTATATAACGTTATGCGTTATATAGTAATAGTATATAACGTTATACGTTATATAGTAATAGTATATAACGTTATACGTTAATACGTAATAGTATATATCGTTATACGTTATATAGTAATAGTATATAACGTTATACGTTAATACGTTATAGTATATATCGTTATACGTTATATAGTAATAGTATATAACGTTATGCGTTATATAATAATAGTATATAACGTTATACGTTATATAGTAATAGTATATAAAGTTATACGTTATATAGTAATAGTATATAACGTTATACGTTATATAGTAATAGTATATAACGTTATACGTTATATAGTAATGGTATATAACGTTATACGTTATATAGTAGTAGTATATAACGTTATACGTTAATACGTAATAGTATATATCGTTATACGTTATATAGTAATAGTATATAACGTTATGCGTTATATAGTAATAATATATAACGTTATACGTTATATAGTAATAGTATATAACGTTATGCGTTATATAGTAATAGTATATAACGTTATACGTTATATAGTAATAGTATATAACGTTATACGTTAATACGTAATAGTATATATCGTTATACGTTATATAGTAATAGTATATAACGTTATACATTATATAGTAATAGTATATAACGTTATACGTTATATAGTAATAGTATGTAACGTTATACGTTATATAGTAATATTATATAACGTTATGCGTTATATAGTAATAGTATATAACGTTATACGTTATATAGTAATAGTATATAACGTTATGCGTTATATAGTAATAGTATATAACGTTATACGATAGTACGAAATAGTATATATCG
Source organism: Bombus terrestris (assembly GCF_910591885.1). Taxonomy (NCBI): domain Eukaryota; kingdom Metazoa; phylum Arthropoda; class Insecta; order Hymenoptera; family Apidae; genus Bombus; species Bombus terrestris. Next base: position 752,280 of record NW_025963569.1, on the reverse strand, counting down.
TTATACGTTATATAGTAATAGTATATAACGTTATGCGTTATATAGTAATAGTATATAACGTTATACGTTATATAGTAATAGTATATAACGTTATACGTTAATACGTAATAGTATATATCGTTATACGTTATATAGTAATAGTATATAACGTTATACATTATATAGTAATAGTATATAACGTTATACGTTATATAGTAATAGTATATAACGTTATACGTTATATAGTAATGGTATATAACGTTATACGTTATATAGTAATAGTATATAACGTTATACGTGATATGGTAATACTATATAACGTTATACGTTATATAGTAATAGTATATAACGTTATACGTTAGTACGTAATAATATATATCGTTATACGTTATATAGTAATAGTATAGAACGTTATACGTTATATAGTAATAGTATATATCGTTATACGTTATATAGTAATAGTATATATCGTTATACGTTATATAGTAATAGTATATAACGTTATACGTTAATACGTAATAGTATATATCGTTATACGTTATATAGTAATAGTATATAACGTTATGCGCTATATAGTAATAGTATATAACGTTATACGTTATATAGTAATAGTATATAACGTTATACGTTATATAGTAATAGTATATAACGTTATACGTTATATAGTAATAGTATATAACGTTATACGTTATATAGTAATGGTATATAACGTTATACGTTATATAGTAATAGTATATAACGTTATACGTTATATAGTAATGGTATATAACGTTATACGTTATATAGTAGTAGTATATAACGTTATACGTTAATACGTAAAAGTATATATCGTTATACGTTATATAGTAATAGTATATAACGTTATGCGTTATATAGTAATAGTATATAACGTTATACGTTATATAGTAATAGTATATAACGTTATACGTTATATAGTAATAGTATATAACGTTATACGTTATAGAGTAATAGTATATAACGTTATACGTTATATAGTAATGGTATATAACGTTATACGTTATATAGTGATAGTATATAACGTTATACGTTATATAGTAATGGTATATAACGTTATACGTTATATAGTAGTAGTATATAACGTTATACGTTAATACGTAAAAGTATATATCGTTATACGTTATATAGTAATAGTATATAACGTTATGCGTTATATAGTAATAATATATAACGTTATACGTTATATAGTAATAGTATATAACGTTATACGTTATATAGTAATAGTATATAACGTTATACGATATATAGTAATAGTATATAACGTTATACGTTATATAGTAATAGTATATAACGTTATACGTTAATACGTTATAGTATATATCGTTATACGTTATATAGTAATAGTATATAACGTTATGCGTTATATAATAATAGTATATAACGTTATACGTTATATAGTAATAGTATATAACGTTATACGTTATATAGTAATATTATATAACGTTATACGTTATGTAGTAATAGTATATAACGTTATACGTTATATAGTAATAGTATATAACGTTATACGTTATATAGTAATAGTATATAATGTTATACGTTATATAGTAATAGTATATAACGTTATACGTTATATAGTAATAGTATATAACGTTATACGTTATATAGTAATAGTATATAACGTTATACGTTATATAGTAATAGTATATAACGTTATACGTTATATAGTAATAGTATATAACGTTATACGATAGCACGGAATAGCATATATCGTTATACGTTATATAGTAATAGTATATAACGTTATAAGTTATATAGTAATATTATATAACGTTATGCGTTATATAGTAATAGTATATAACGTTATACGTTATATCGTAATAGTATATAACGTTATGCGTTATATAGTAATAGTATATAACGTTATACGATAGTACGGAATAGCATATATCGTTATACGTTATATAGTAATAGTATATAACGTTATACGTTATATAGTAATAGTATATAACGTTATACGTTAATACGTTATAGTATATATCGTTATACGTTATATAGTAATAGTATATAACGTTATGCGTTATATAATAATAGTATATAACGTTATACGTTATATAGTAATAGTATATAAAGTTATACGTTATATAGTAATAGTATATAACGTTATACGTTATATAGTAATAGTATATAACGTTATACGTTATATAGTAATGGTATATAACGTTATACGTTATATAGTAGTAGTATATAACGTTATACGTTAATACGTAATAGTATATATCGTTATACGTTATATAGTAATAGTATATAACGTTATACGTTATATAGTAATAATATATAACGTTATACGTTATATAGTAATAGTATATAACGTTATACGTTATATAGTAATAGTATATAACGTTATACGTTATATAGTAATAGTATATAACGTTATACGTTAATACGTAATAGTATATATCGTTATACGTTATATAGTAATAGTATATAACGTTATACGTTATATAGTAATAGTATATAACGTTATACGTTATATAGTAATAGTATATATCGTTATACGTTATATAGTAATAGTATATAACGTTATGCGTTATATAGTAATAATATATAACGTTATACGTTATATAGTAATAGTATATAACGTTATACGTTATATAGTAATAGTATATAACGTTATACGTTATATAGTAATAGTATATAACGTTATACGTTATATAGTAATAGTATATAACGTTATACGTTATATAGTAATAGTATATAACGTTATGCGTTATATAGTAATAGTATATGACGTTATACGTTATATAGTACTATTATATAACGTTATGCGTTATATAGTAATAGTATATAACGTTATACGTTATATAGTAATAGTATATAACGTTATGCGTTATATAGTAATAGTATATAACGTTATACGTTATATAGTAATAGTATATAACGTTATGCGTTATATAGTAATAGTATATAACGTTATACGTTATATAGTAATATTATGTAACGTTATGCGTTATATAGTAATAGTATATAACGTTATACGTTATATAGTAATAGTATATAACGTTATGCGTTATATAGTAATAGTATATAACGTTATACCATAGTACGGAATAGTATATATCGTTATACGTTATATAGTAATAGTATATACCGTTATACGTTATATAGTAATAGTATATAACGTTATACGTTATATAGTAATAGTATATAACGTTATACGTTATATAGTAATAGTATATAACGTTATGCGTTATATAGTAATAGTATATAACGTTATGCGTTATATAGTAATAGTATATAACGTTATACGATAGTACGGAATAGTATATATCGTTATACGTTATATAGTAATAGTATATAACGTTATACGTTATATAGTAATAGTATATAACGTTATGCGTTATGTAGTAATAGTATATAACGTTATACGTTATATAGTAATATTATATAACGTTATGCGTTATATAGTAATAGTATATAACGTTATACGTTATATAGTAATAGTATATAACGTTATGCGTTATATAGTAATAGTATATAACGTATAACGTTATATGGTATAAGTATATAACGTTATACGTTATATAGTAATAGTATATAACGTTATGCGTTATATAGTAATAGTATATAACGTTATACGTTATAGAGTAATAGTATATAACGTTATGCGTTATATAGTAATAGTATATGACGTTATGCGTTATATAGTAATAGTATATAACGTTATACGTTATATAGTAATAGTATGTAACGTTATACGTTATATAGTAATATTATATAACGTTATGCGTTATATAGTAATAGTATATAACGTTATACGTTATATAGTAATAGTATATAACGTTATGCGTTATATAGTAATAGTATATAACGTTATACGATAGTACGAAATAGTATATATCGTTATACGTTATATAGTAATAGTATATAACGTTATGCGTTATATAGTAATAGTATATAACGTTATACGTTATATAGTAATAGTATATAACGTTATACGTTAATACGTAATAGTATATATCGTTATACGTTATATAGTAATAGTATATAACGTTATACGTTATATAGTAATAGTATATAACGTTATACGTTATATAGTAATAGTATATAACGTTATACGTTATATAGTAATAGTATATAACGTTATACGTTATATAGTAATGGTATATAACGTTATACGTTATATAGTAATAGTATATAACGTTATACGTGATATGGTAATACTATATAACGTTATACGTTATATAGTAATAGTATATAACGTTATACGTTAGTACGTAATAATATATATCGTTATACGTTATATAGTAATAATATATAACGTTATACGTTATATAGTAATAGTATATATCGTTATACGTTATATAGTAATAGTATATATCGTTATACGTTATATGGTAATAGTATATAACGTTATACGTTAATACGTAATAGTATATATCGTTATACGTTATATAGTAATAGTATATAACGTTATGCGTTATATAGTAATAGTATATAACGTTATACGTTATATAGTAATAGTATATAACGTTATACGTTATATAGTAATAGTATATAACGTTATACGTTATATAGTAATAGTATATAACGTTATACGTTATATAGTAATAGTATATAACGTTATACGTTATATAGTAATGGTATATAACGTTATACGTTATATAGTAATAGTATATAACGTTATACGTTATATAGTAATGGTATATAACGTTATACGTTATATAGTAGTAGTATATAACGTTATACGTTAATACGTAAAAGTATATATCGTTATACGTTATATAGTAATAGTATATAACGTTATGCGTTATATAGTAATAGTATATAACGTTATACGTTATATAGTAATAGTATATAACGTTATACGTTATATAGTAATAGTATATAACGTTATACGTTATAGAGTAATAGTATATAACGTTATACGTTATATAGTAATGGTGTATAACGTTATACGTTATATAGTAATAGTATATAACGTTATACGCTATATAGTAATGGTATATAACGTTATACGTTATATAGTAGTAGTATATAACGTTATACGTTAATACGTAAAAGTATATATCGTTATACGTTATATAGTAATAGTATATAACGTTATGCGTTATATAGTAATAGTATATAACGTTATACGTTAATACGTTATAGTATATATCGTTATACGTTATATAGTAATAGTATATAACGTTATGCGTTATATAATAATAGTATATAACGTTATACGTTATATAGTAATAGTATATAACGTTATACGTTATATAGTAATATTATATAACGTTATACGTTATATAGTAATAGTATATAACGTTATGCGTTATATAGTAATAGTATATAACGTTATACGTTATATAGTAATAGTATATAACGTTATACGTTATATAGTAATAGTATATAACGTTATACGTTATATAGTAATAGTATATAACGTTATACGTTAATACGTAAAAGTATATATCGTTATACGTTATATAGTAATAGTATATAACGTTATGCGTTATATAGTAATAATATATAACGTTATACGTTATATAGTAATAGTATATAACGTTATACGTTATATAGTAATAGTATATAACGTTATACGATATATAGTAATAGTATATAACGTTATACGTTATATAGTAATAGTATATAACGTTATACGTTAATACGTTATAGTATATATCGTTATACGTTATATAGTAATAGTATATAACGTTATGCGTTATATAATAATAGTATATAACGTTATACGTTATATAGTAATAGTATATAACGTTATACGTTATATAGTAATATTATATAACGTTATACGTTATATAGTAATAGTATATAACGTTATACGTTATATAGTAATAGTATATAACGTTATACGTTATATAGTAATAGTATATAACGTTATACGTTATATAGTAATAGTATATAACGTTATACGTTATATAGCAATAGTATATAACGTTATACGTTATATAGTAATACTATATAACGTTATACGTTATATAGTAATAGTATATAACGTTATACAATAGCACGGAATAGCATATATCGTTATACGTTATATAGTAATTGTATATAACGTTATACGTTATTACGTAATATTATATAACGTTATGCGTTATATAGTAATAGTATATAACGTTATACGTTATTACGTAATATTATATAACGTTATGCGTTATATAATAATAGTATATAACGTTATACGTTATATAGTAATAGTATATAACGTTATGCGTTATATAGTAATAGTATATAACGTTATACGTTATATAGTAATAGTATATAACGTTATCCGTTATATAGTAATAGTATATAACGTTATACGTTATATAGTAATAGTAAATAACGTTATACGTTATATAGTAATAGTATATAACGTTATACGTTATATAGTAATATTATATAACGTTATGCGTTATATAGTAATAGTATATAACGTTATACGTTATATAGTAATAGTATATAACGTTATACGATAGTACGGAATAGTATATATCGTTATACGTTATATAGTAATAGTATATAACGTTATACGTTATATAGTAATAGTATATAACGTTATGCGTTATATAGTAATAGTATATAACGTTATACGATAGTACGGAATAGTATATATCGTTATACGTTATATAGTAATAGTATATAACGTTATACGTTATATAGTAATAGTATATAACGTTATACGTTATATAGTAATAGTATATAACGTTATACGTTATATAGTAATATTATATAACGTTATGCGTTATATAGTAATAGTATATAACGTTATACGTTATATAGTAATAGTATATAACGTTATACGTTATATAGTAATAGTATATAACGTTATACGTTATATAGTAATAGTATATAACGTTATACGTTATATAGTAATAGTATATAACGTTATGCGTTATATAGTAATAGTATATGACGTTATCCGTTATATAGTAATATTATATAACGTTATGCGTTATATAGTAATAGTATATAACGTTATACGTTATATAGTAATAGTATATAACGTTATGCGTTATATAGTAATAGTATATAACGTTATACGTTATATAGTAATAGTATATAACGTTATGCGTTATATAGTAATAGTATATAACGTTATACGTTATATAGTAATATTATGTAACGTTATGCGTTATATAGTAATAGTATATAACGTTATACGTTATATAGTAATAGTATATAACGTTATGCGTTATATAGTAATAGTATATAACGTTATACCATAGTACGGAATAGTATATATCGTTATACGTTATATAGTAATAGTATATACCGTTATACGTTATATAGTAATAGTATATAACGTTATACGTTATATAGTAATAGTATATAACGTTATACGTTATATAGTAATAGTATATAACGTTATGCGTTATATAGTAATAGTATATAACGTTATGCGTTATATAGTAATAGTATATAACGTTATACGATAGTACGGAATAGTATATATCGTTATACGTTATATAGTAATAGTATATAACGTTATACGTTATATAGTAATAGTATATAACGTTATGCGTTATATAGTAATAGTATATAACGTTATACGTTATAGAGTAATAGTATATAACGTTATGCGTTATATAGTAATAGTATATGACGTTATGCGTTATATAGTAATAGTATATAACGTTATACGTTATATAGTAATAGTATGTAACGTTATACGTTATATAGTAATATTATATAACGTTATGCGTTATATAGTAATAGTATATAACGTTATACGTTATATAGTAATAGTATATAACGTTATGCGTTATATAGTAATAGTATATAACGTTATACGATAGTACGAAATAGTATATATCGTTATACGTTATATAGTAATAGTATATAACGTTATGCGTTATATAGTAATAGTATATAACGTTATACGTTATATAGTAATAGTATATAACGTTATACGTTAATACGTAATAGTATATATCGTTATACGTTATATAGTAATAGTATATAACGTTATACGTTATATAGTAATAGTATATAACGTTATACGTTATATAGTAATAGTATATAACGTTATACGTTATATAGTAATGGTATATAACGTTATACGTTATATAGTAATAGTATATAACGTTATACGTGATATGGTAATACTATATAACGTTATACGTTATATAGTAATAGTATATAACGTTATACGTTAGTACGTATTAATATATATCGTTATACGTTATATAGTAATAATATATAACGTTATACGTTATATAGTAATAGTATATATCGTTATACGTTATATAGTAATAGTATATATCGTTATACGTTATATGGTAATAGTATATAACGTTATACGTTAATACGTAATAGTATATATCGTTATACGTTATATAGTAATAGTATATAACGTTATGCGTTATATAGTAATAGTATATAACGTTATACGTTACATAGTAATAGTATATAACGTTATACGTTATATAGTAATAGTATATAACGTTATACGTTATATAGTAATAGTATATAACGTTATACGTTATATAGTAATGGTATATAACGTTATACGTTATATAGTAATAGTATATAACGTTATACGTTATATAGTAATGGTATATAACGTTATACGTTATATAGTAGTAGTATATAACGTTATACGTTAATACGTAAAAGTATATATCGTTATACGTTATATAGTAATAGTATATAACGTTATGCGTTATATAGTAATAGTATATAACGTTATACGTTATATAGTAATAGTATATAACGTTATACGTTATATAGTAATAGTATATAACGTTATACGTTATATAGTAATAGTATATAACGTTATACGTTATATAGTAATATTATATAACGTTATACGTTATATAGTAATAGTATATAACGTTATACGTTATATAGTAATAGTATATAACGTTATACGTTATATAGTAATAGTATATAACGTTATACGTTATATAGTAATAGTATATAACGTTATACGATAGTACGGAATAGCATATATCGTTATACGTTATATAGTAATAGTATATAACGTTATACGTTATATAGTAATAGTATATAACGTTATACGTTATATAGTAATAGTATATAACGTTATACGTTAATACGTTATAGTATATATCGTTATACGTTATATAGTAATAGTATATAACGTTATGCGTTATATAGTAATAGTATATAACGTTATACGTTATATAGTAATAGTATATAACGTTATACGTTATATAGTAATAGTATATAACGTTATACGTTATATAGTAATAGTATATAACGTTATACGTTAATACGTAATAGTATATATCGTTATACGTTATATAGTAATAGTATATAACGTTATACGTTATATAGTAATAGTATATAACGTTATACGTTATATAGTAATAGTATATATCGTTATACGTTATATAGTAATAGTATATAACGTTATGCGTTATATAGTAATAATATATAACGTTATACGTTATATAGTAATAGTATATAACGTTATGCGTTATATAGTAATAGTATATAACGTTATACGTTATATAGTAATATTATGTAACGTTATGCGTTATATAGTAATAGTATATAACGTTATACGTTATATAGTGATAGTATATAACGTTATACGTTATATAGTAATAGTATATAACGTTATACGTTATATAGTAATAGTATATAACGTTATACGTTATATAGTAATAGTATATAACGTTATACGTTATATAGTAATAGTATATAACGTTATGCGTTATATAGTAATAGTATATAACGTTATGCGATAGTACGGAATAGTATATATCGTTATACGTTATATAGTAATAGTATATAACGTTATACGTTATATAGTAATAGTATATAACGTTATACGTTATATAGTAATAGTATATAACGTTATACGTTATATAGTAATAGTATATAACGTTATGCGTTATATAGTAATAGTATATAACGTTATGCGATAGTACGGAATAGTATATATCGTTATACGTTATATCGTAATAGTATATAACGTTATACGTTATATAGTAGTAGTATATAACGTTATACGTTAATACGTAATAGTATATATCGTTATACGTTATATAGTAATAGTATATAACGTCATGCGTTATATAGTAATAATATATAACGTTATACGTTATATAGTAATAGTATATAACGTTATACGTTATATAGTAATAGTATATAACGTTATACGTTATATAGTAATAGTATATAACGTTATACGTTAATACGTAATAGTATATATCGTTATACGTTATATAGTAATAGTATATAACGTTATACGTTATATAGTAATAGTATATAACGTTATACGTTATATAGTAATAGTATATATCGTTATACGTTATATAGTAATAGTATATAACGTTATGCGTTATATAGTAATAATATATAACGTTATACGTTATATAGTAATAGTATATAACGTTATGCGTTATATAGCAATAGTATATAACGTTATACGTTATATAGTAATATTATGTAACGTTATGCGTTATATAGTAATAGTATATAACGTTATACGTTATATAGTGATAGTATATAACGTTATACGTTATATAGTAATAGTATATAACGTTATACGTTATATAGTAATAGTATATAACGTTATACGTTATATAGTAATAGTATATAACGTTATACGTTATATAGTAATAGTATATAACGTTATGCGTTATATAGTAATAGTATATAACGTTATGCGATAGTACGGAATAGTATATATCGTTATACGTTATATCGTAATAGTATATAACGTTATACGTTATATAGTAATAGTATATAACGTTATACGTTATATAGTAATAGTATATAACGTTATACGTTATATAGTAATAGTATATAACGTTATACGTTATATAGTAATATTATATAACGTTATGCGTTATATAGTAATAGTATATAACGTTATACGTTATATCGTAATAGTATATAACGTTATGCGTTATATAGTAATAGTATATAACGTTATACGATAGTACGGAATAGCATATATCGTTATACGTTATATAGTAATAGTATATAACGTTATACGTTATATAGTAATAGTATATAACGTTATACGTTATATAGTAATAGTATATAACGTTATACGTTATATAGTAATAGTATATAACGTTATACGTTATATAGTAAAAGTATATAACGTTATACGTTATATAGTGATAGTATATAACGTTATACGTTATATAGTAATAGTATATAACGTTATACGTTATATAGTAATAGTATATAACGTTATACGTTATATAGTAATAGTATATAACGTTATGCGATAGTACGGAATAGTATATATCGTTATACGTTATATCGTAATAGTATATAACGTTATACGTTATATAGTAATAGTATATAACGTTATACGTTATATAGTAATAGTATATAACGTTATACGTTATATAGTAATAGTATATAACGTTATACGTTATATAGTAATATTATATAACGTTATGCGTTATATAGTAATAGTATATAACGTTATACGTTATATCGTAATAGTATATAACGTTATGCGTTATATAATAATAGTATATAACGTTATACGATAGTACGGAATAGTATATATCGTTATACGTTATATAGTAATAGTATATAACGTTATACGTTATATAGTAATAGTATATAACGTTATACGTTATATAGTAATAGTATATAACGTTATGCGTTATATAGTAATAGTATATAACGTTATACGATAGTACGAAATAGTATATATCGTTATACGTTATATAGTAATAGTATATAACGTTATACGTTATATAGTAATAGTATATAACGTTATACGTTATATAGTAATAGTATATAACGTTATACGTTATATAGTAATAGTATATAACGTTATACGATAGTACGAAATAGTATATATCGTTATACGTTATATAGTAATAGTATATAACGTTATACGTTATATAGTAATAGTATATAACGTTATACGTTATATAGTAATAGTATATAACGTTATGCGTTATATAGCAATAGTATATAACGTTATACGTTATATAGTAATATTATGTAACGTTATGCGTTATATAGTAATAGTATATAACGTTATACGTTATATAGTGATAGTATATAACGTTATACGTTATATAGTAATAGTATATAACGTTATACGTTATATAGTAATAGTATATAACGTTATACGTTATATAGTAATAGTATATAACGTTATACGTTATATAGTAATAGTATATAACGTTATGCGTTATATAGTAATAGTATATAACGTTATGCGATAGTACGGAATAGTATATATCGTTATACGTTATATCGTAATAGTATATAACGTTATACGTTATATAGTAATAGTATATAACGTTATACGTTATATAGTAATAGTATATAACGTTATACGTTATATAGTAATAGTATATAACGTTATACGTTATATAGTAATATTATATAACGTTATGCGTTATATAGTAATAGTATATAACGTTATACGTTATATCGTAATAGTATATAACGTTATGCGTTATATAGTAATAGTATATAACGTTATACGATAGTACGGAATAGCATATATCGTTATACGTTATATAGTAATAGTATATAACGTTATACGTTATATAGTAATAGTATATAACGTTATACGTTATATAGTAATAGTATATAACGTTATACGTTATATAGTAAAAGTATATAACGTTATACGTTATATAGTGATAGTATATAACGTTATACGTTATATAGTAATAGTATATAACGTTATACGTTATATAGTAATAGTATATAACGTTATACGTTATATAGTAATAGTATATAACGTTATGCGATAGTACGGAATAGTATATATCGTTATACGTTATATCGTAATAGTATATAACGTTATACGTTATATAGTAATAGTATATAACGTTATACGTTATATAGTAATAGTATATAACGTTATACGTTATATAGTAATAGTATATAACGTTATACGTTATATAGTAATATTATATAACGTTATGCGTTATATAGTAATAGTATATAACGTTATACGTTATATCGTAATAGTATATAACGTTATGCGTTATATAATAATAGTATATAACGTTATACGATAGTACGGAATAGTATATATCGTTATACGTTATATAGTAATAGTATATAACGTTATACGTTATATAGTAATAGTATATAACGTTATACGTTATATAGTAATAGTATATAACGTTATGCGTTATATAGTAATAGTATATAACGTTATACGATAGTACGAAATAGTATATATCGTTATACGTTATATAGTAATAGTATATAACGTTATACGTTATATAGTAATAGTATATAACGTTATACGTTATATAGTAATAGTATATAACGTTATGCGTTATATAGTAATAGTATATAACGTTATGCGATAGTACGGAATAGTATATATCGTTATACGTTATATCGTAATAGTATATAACGTTATACGTTATATAGTAGTAGTATATAACGTTATACGTTATATAGTAATAGTATATAACGTTATGCGTTATATAGTAATAATATATAACGTTATACGTTATATAGTAATAGTATATAACGTTATACGTTATATAGTAATAGTATATAACGTTATACGTTATATAGTAATAGTATATAACGTTATACGTTAATACGTAATAGTATATATCGTTATACGTTATATAGTAATAGTATATAACGTTATACGTTATATAGTAATAGTATATAACGTTATACGTTATATAGTAATAGTATATATCGTTATACGTTATATAGTAATAGTATATAACGTTATGCGTTATATAGTAATAATATATAACGTTATACGTTATATAGTAATAGTATATAACGTTATGCGTTATATAGCAATAGTATATAACGTTATACGTTATATAGTAATATTATGTAACGTTATGCGTTATATAGTAATAGTATATAACGTTATACGTTATATAGTGATAGTATATAACGTTATACGTTATATAGTAATAGTATATAACGTTATACGTTATATAGTAATAGTATATAACGTTATACGTTATATAGTAATAGTATATAACGTTATACGTTATATAGTAATAGTATATAACGTTATACGTTATATAGTAATAGTATATAACGTTATGCGTTATATAGTAATAGTATATAACGTTATGCGATAGTACGGAATAGTATATATCGTTATACGTTATATCGTAATAGTATATAACGTTATACGTTATATAGTAATAGTATATAACGTTATACGTTATATAGTAATAGTATATAACGTTATACGTTATATAGTAATAGTATATAACGTTATACGTTATATAGTAATATTATATAACGTTATGCGTTATATAGTAATAGTATATAACGTTATACGTTATATCGTAATAGTATATAACGTTATGCGTTATATAGTAATAGTATATAACGTTATACGATAGTACGGAATAGCATATATCGTTATACGTTATATAGTAATAGTATATAACGTTATACGTTATATAGTAATAGTATATAACGTTATACGTTATATAGTAATAGTATATAACGTTATACGTTATATAGTAAAAGTATATAACGTTATACGTTATATAGTGATAGTATATAACGTTATACGTTATATAGTAATAGTATATAACGTTATACGTTATATAGTAATAGTATATAACGTTATACGTTATATAGTAATAGTATATAACGTTATGCGATAGTACGGAATAGTATATATCGTTATACGTTATATCGTAATAGTATATAACGTTATACGTTATATAGTAATAGTATATAACGTTATACGTTATATAGTAATAGTATATAACGTTATACGTTATATAGTAATAGTATATAACGTTATACGTTATATAGTAATATTATATAACGTTATGCGTTATATAGTAATAGTATATAACGTTATACGTTATATCGTAATAGTATATAACGTTATGCGTTATATAATAATAGTATATAACGTTATACGATAGTACGGAATAGTATATATCGTTATACGTTATATAGTAATAGCATATAACGTTATACGTTATATAGTAATAGTATATAACGTTATACGTTATATAGTAATAGTATATAACGTTATGCGTTATATAGTAATAGTATATAACGTTATACGATAGTACGAAATAGTATATATCGTTATACGTTATATAGTAATAGTATATAACGTTATGCGTTATATAGTATTAGTATATAACGTTATACGTTATATAGTAATAGTATATAACGTTATACGTTAATACGTAATAGTATATATCGTTATACGTTATATAGTAATAGTATATAACGTTATACATTATATAGTAATAGTATATAACGTTATACGTTATATAGTAATAGTATGTAACGTTATACGTTATATAGTAATATTATATAACGTTATGCGTTATATAGTAATAGTATATAACGTTATACGTTATATAGTAATAGTATATAACGTTATGCGTTATATAGTAATAGTATATAACGTTATACGATAGTACGAAATAGTATATATCGTTATACGTTATATAGTAATAGTATATAACGTTATGCGTTATATAGTAATAGTATATAACGTTATACGTTATATAGTAATAGTATATAACGTTATACGTTAATACGTAATAGTATATATCGTTATACGTTATATAGTAATAGTATATAACGTTATACATTATATAGTAATAGTATATAACGTTATACGTTATATAGTAATAGTATATAACGTTATACGTTATATAGTAATGGTATATAACGTTATACGTTATATAGTAATAGTATATAACGTTATACGTGATATGGTAATACTATATAACGTTATACGTTATATAGTAATAGTATATAACGTTATACGTTAGTACGTAATAATATATATCGTTATACGTTATATAGTAATAGTATATAACGTTATACGTTATATAGTAATAGTATATATCGTTATACGTTATATAGTAATAGTATATATCGTTATACGTTATATGGTAATAGTATATAACGTTATACGTTAATACGTAATAGTATATATCGTTATACGTTATATAGTAATAGTATATAACGTTATGCGTTATATAGTAATAGTATATAACGTTATACGTTATATAGTAATAGTATATAACGTTATACGTTATATAGTAATAGTATATAACGTTATACGTTATATAGTAATAGTATATAACGTTATACGTTATATAGTAATGGTATATAACGTTATACGTTATATAGTAATAGTATATAACGTTATACGTTATATAGTAATGGTATATAACGTTATACGTTATATAGTAGTAGTATATAACGTTATACGTTAATACGTAAAAGTATATATCGTTATACGTTATATAGTAATAGTATATAACGTTATGCGTTATATAGTAATAGTATATAACGTTATACGTTATATAGTAATAGTATATAACGTTATACGTTATATAGTAATAGTATATAACGTTATACGTTATAGAGTAATAGTATATAACGTTATACGTTATATAGTAATGGTATATAACGTTATACGTTATATAGTAATAGTATATAACGTTATACGTTATATAGTAATGGTATATAACGTTATACGTTATATAGTAGTAGTATATAACGTTATACGTTAATACGTAAAAGTATATATCGTTATACGTTATATAGTAATAGTATATAACGTTATGCGTTATATAGTAATAATATATAACGTTATACGTTATATAGTAATAGTATATAACGTTATACGTTATATAGTAATAGTATATAACGTTATACGATATATAGTAATAGTATATAACGTTATACGTTATATAGTAATAGTATATAACGTTATACGTTAATACGTTATAGTATATATCGTTATACGTTATATAGTAATAGTATATAACGTTATGCGTTATATAATAATAGTATATAACGTTATACGTTATATAGTAATAGTATATAACGTTATACGTTATATAGTAATATTATATAACGTTATACGTTATATAGTAATAGTATATAACGTTATACGTTATATAGTAATAGTATATAACGTTATACGTTATATAGTAATAGTATATAACGTTATACGTTATATAGTAATAGTATATAACGTTATACGTTATATAGTAATAGTATATAACGTTATACGTTATATAGTAATAGTATATAACGTTATACGTTATATAGTAATAGTATATAACGTTATACGATAGCACGGAATAGCATATATCGTTATACGTTATATAGTAATTGTATATAACGTTATACGTTATTACGTAATATTATATAACGTTATGCGTTATATAGTAATAGTATATAACGTTATACGTTATTACGTAATATTATATAACGTTATGCGTTATATAATAATAGTATATAACGTTATACGTTATATAGTAATAGTATATAACGTTATGCGTTATATAGTAATAGTATATAACGTTATACGTTATATAGTAATAGTATATAACGTTATCCGTTATATAGTAATAGTATATAACGTTATAAGTTATATAGTAATATTATATAACGTTATGCGTTATATAGTAATAGTATATAACGTTATACGTTATATCGTAATAGTATATAACGTTATGCGTTATATAGTAATAGTATATAACGTTATACGATAGTACGGAATAGCATATATCGTTATACGTTATATAGTAATAGTATATAACGTTATACGTTATATAGTAATAGTATATAACGTTATACGTTAATACGTTATAGTATATATCGTTATACGTTATATAGTAATAGTATATAACGTTATGCGTTATATAGTAATAGTATATAACGTTATACGTTATATAGTAATAGTATATAAAGTTATAAGTTATATAGTAATAGTATATAACGTTATACGTTATATAGTAATAGTATATAACGTTATACGTTATATAGTAATGGTATATAACGTTATACGTTATATAGTAGTAGTATATAACGTTATACGTTAATACGTAATAGTATATATCGTTATACGTTATATAGTAATAGTATATAACGTTATGCGTTATATAGTAATAATATATAACGTTATACGTTATATAGTAATAGTATATAACGTTATACGTTATATAGTAATAGTATATAACGTTATACGTTATATAGTAATAGTATATAACGTTATACGTTAATACGTAATAGTATATATCGTTATACGTTATATAGTAATAGTATATAACGTTATACGTTATATAGTAATAGTATATAACGTTATACGTTATATAGTAATAGTATATATCGTTATACGTTATATAGTAATAGTATATAACGTTATGCGTTATATAGTAATAATATATAACGTTATACGTTATATAGTAATAGTATATAACGTTATACGTTATATAGTAATAGTATATAACGTTATGCGTTATATAGTAATAGTATATAACGTTATGCGTTATATAGTAATAGTATATAACGTTATACGTTATATAGTAATATTATATAACGTTATGCGTTATATAGTAATAGTATATAACGTTATACGTTATATAGTGATAGTATATAACGTTATACGTTATATAGTAATAGTATATAACGTTATACGTTATATAGTAATAGTATATAACGTTATACGTTATATAGTAATAGTATATAACGTTATACGTTATATAGTAATATTATATAACGTTATGCGTTATATAGTAATAGTATATAACGTTATACGTTATATAGTAATAGTATATAACGTTATACGATAGTACGGAATAGTATATATCGTTATACGTTATATAGTAATAGTATATAACGTTATACGTTATATAGTAATATTATGTAACGTTATGCGTTATATAGTAATAGTATATAACGTTATACGTTATATAGTAATAGTATATAACGTTATGCGTTATATAGTAATAGTATATAACGTTATACCATAGTACGGAATAGTATATATCGTTATACGTTATATAGTAATAGTATATACCGTTATACGTTATATAGTAATAGTATATAACGTTATACGTTATATAGTAATATTATATAACGTTATGCGTTATATAGTAATAGTATATAACGTTAAACGTTATATGGTATAAGTATATAACGTTATACGTTATATAGTAATAGTATATAACGTTATGCGTTATATAGTAATAGTATATAACGTTATACGTTATAGAGTAATAGTATATAACGTTATGCGTTATATAGTAATAGTATATGACGTTATGCATTATATAGTAATAGTATATAACGTTATACGTTATATAGTAATAGTATGTAACGTTATACGTTATATAGTAATATTATATAACGTTATGCGTTATATAGTAATAGTATATAACGTTATACGTTATATAGTAATAGTATATAACGTTATGCGTTATATAGTAATAGTATATAACGTTATACGATAGTACGAAATAGTATATATCGTTATACGTTATATAGTAATAGTATATAACGTTATGCGTTATATAGTAATAGTATATAACGTTATACGTTATATAGTAATAGTATATAACGTTATACGTTAATACGTAATAGTATATATCGTTATACGTTATATAGTAATAGTATATAACGTTATACGTTATATAGTAATAGTATATAACGTTATACGTTATATAGTAATAGTATATAACGTTATACGTTATATAGTAATGGTATATAACGTTATACGTTATATAGTAATAGTATATAACGTTATACGTGATATGGTAATACTATATAACGTTATACGTTATATAGTAATAGTATATAACGTTATACGTTAGTACGTAATAATATATATCGTTATACGTTATATAGTAATAGTATATAACGTTATACGTTATATAGTAATAGTATATATCGTTATACGTTATATAGTAATAGTGTATATCGTTATACGTTATATGGTAATAGTATATAACGTTATACGTTAATACGTAATAGTATATATCGTTATACGTTATATAGTAATAGTATATAACGTTATGCGTTATATAGTAATAGTATATAACGTTATACGTTATATAGTAATAGTATATAACGTTATACGTTATATAGTAATAGTATATAACGTTATACGTTATATAGTAATAGTATATAACGTTATACGTTATATAGTAATGGTATATAACGTTATACGTTATATAGTAATAGTATATAACGTTATACGTTATATAGTAATGGTATATAACGTTATACGTTATATAGTAGTAGTATATAACGTTATACGTTAATACGTAAAAGTATATATCGTTATACGTTATATAGTAATAGTATATAACGTTATGCGTTATATAGTAATAGTATATAACGTTATACGTTATATAGTAATAGTATATAACGTTATACGTTATATAGTAATAGTATATAACGTTATACGTTATAGAGTAATAGTATATAACGTTATACGTTATATAGTAATGGTATATAACGTTATACGTTATATAGTAATAGTATATAACGTTATACGCTATATAGTAATGGTATATAACGTTATACGTTATATAGTAGTAGTATATAACGTTATACGTTAATACGTAAAAGTATATATCGTTATACGTTATATAGTAATAGTATATAACGTTATGCGTTATATAGTAATAATATATAACGTTATACGTTATATAGTAATAGTATATAACGTTATACGTTATATAGTAATAGTATATAACGTTATACGATATATAGTAATAGTATATAACGTTATACGTTATATAGTAATAGTATATAACGTTATACGTTAATACGTTATAGTATATATCGTTATACGTTATATAGTAATAGTATATAACGTTATGCGATAGTACGGAATAGTATATATCGTTATACGTTATATCGTAATAGTATATAACGTTATACGTTATATAGTAATAGTATATAACGTTATACGTTATATAGTAATAGTATATAACGTTATACGTTATATAGTAATAGTATATAACGTTATACGTTATATAGTAATATTATATAACGTTATGCGTTATATAGTAATAGTATATAACGTTATACGTTATATCGTAATAGTATATAACGTTATGCGTTATATAGTAATAGTATATAACGTTATACGATAGTACGGAATAGCATATATCGTTATACGTTATATAGTAATAGTATATAACGTTATACGTTATATAGTAATAGTATATAACGTTATACGTTATATAGTAATAGTATATAACGTTATACGTTATATAGTAAAAGTATATAACGTTATACGTTATATAGTGATAGTATATAACGTTATACGTTATATAGTAATAGTATATAACGTTATACGTTATATAGTAATAGTATATAACGTTATACGTTATATAGTAATAGTATATAACGTTATGCGATAGTACGGAATAGTATATATCGTTATACGTTATATCGTAATAGTATATAACGTTATACGTTATATAGTAATAGTATATAACGTTATACGTTATATAGTAATAGTATATAACGTTATACGTTATATAGTAATAGTATATAACGTTATACGTTATATAGTAATATTATATAACGTTATGCGTTATATAGTAATAGTATATAACGTTATACGTTATATCGTAATAGTATATAACGTTATGCGTTATATAATAATAGTATATAACGTTATACGATAGTACGGAATAGTATATATCGTTATACGTTATATAGTAATAGTATATAACGTTATACGTTATATAGTAATAGTATATAACGTTATACGTTATATAGTAATAGTATATAACGTTATGCGTTATATAGTAATAGTATATAACGTTATACGATAGTACGAAATAGTATATATCGTTATACGTTATATAGTAATAGTATATAACGTTATGCGTTATATAGTATTAGTATATAACGTTATACGTTATATAGTAATAGTATATAACGTTATACGTTAATACGTAATAGTATATATCGTTATACGTTATATAGTAGTAGTATATAACGTTATACATTATATAGTAATAGTATATAACGTTATACGTTATATAGTAATAGTATGTAACGTTATACGTTATATAGTAATATTATATAACGTTATGCGTTATATAGTAATAGTATATAACGTTATACGTTATATAGTAATAGTATATAACGTTATGCGTTATATAGTAATAGTATATAACGTTATACGATAGTACGAAATAGTATATATCGTTATACGTTATATAGTAATAGTATATAACGTTATGCGTTATATAGTAATAGTATATAACGTTATACGTTATATAGTAATAGTATATAACGTTATACGTTATATAGTAATAGTATATAACGTTATACGTTAATACGTAATAGTATATATCGTTATACGTTATATAGTAATAGTATATAACGTTATACATTATATAGTAATAGTATATAACGTTATACGTTATATAGTAATAGTATATAACGTTATACGTTATATAGTAATGGTATATAACGTTATACGTTATATAGTAATAGTATATAACGTTATACGTGATATGGTAATAGTATATAACGTTATACGTTATATAGTAATATTATATAACGTTATGCGTTATATAGTAATAGTATATAACGTTATGCGTTATATAGTAATAGTATATAACGTTATACGTTATATAGTGATAGTATATAACGTTATACGTTATATAGTAATAGTATATAACGTTATACGTTATATAGTAATAGTATATAACGTTATACGTTATATAGTAATAGTATATAACGTTATACGTTATATAGTAGTAGTATATAACGTTATACGTTAATACGTAATAGTATATATCGTTATACGTTATATAGTAATAGTATATAACGTTATGCGTTATATAGTAATAATATATAACGTTATACGTTATATAGTAATAGTATATAACGTTATACGTTATATAGTAATAGTATATAACGTTATACGTTATATAGTAATAGTATATAACGTTATACGTTAATACGTAATAGTATATATCGTTATACGTTATATAGTAATAGTATATAACGTTATACGTTATATAGTAATAGTATATAACGTTATACGTTATATAGTAATAGTATATATCGTTATACGTTATATAGTAATAGTATATAACGTTATGCGTTATATAGTAATAATATATAACGTTATACGTTATATAGTAATAGTATATAACGTTATACGTTATATAGTAATAGTATATAACGTTATGCGTTATATAGTAATAGTATATAACGTTATGCGTTATATAGTAATAGTATATAACGTTATACGTTATATAGTAATATTATATAACGTTATGCGTTATATAGTAATAGTATATAACGTTATACGTTATATAGTGATAGTATATAACGTTATACGTTATATAGTAATAGTATATAACGTTATACGTTATATAGTAATAGTATATAACGTTATACGTTATATAGTAATAGTATATAACGTTATACGTTATATAGTAATATTATATAACGTTATGCGTTATATAGTAATAGTATATAACGTTATACGTTATATAGTAATAGTATATAACGTTATACGATAGTACGGAATAGTATATATCGTTATACGTTATATAGTAATAGTATATAACGTTATACGTTATATAGTAATATTATGTAACGTTATGCGTTATATAGTAATAGTATATAACGTTATACGTTATATAGTAATAGTATATAACGTTATGCGTTATATAGTAATAGTATATAACGTTATACCATAGTACGGAATAGTATATATCGTTATACGTTATATAGTAATAGTATATACCGTTATACGTTATATAGTAATAGTATATAACGTTATACGTTATATAGTAATAGTATATAACGTTATACGTTATATAGTAATAGTATATAACGTTATGCGTTATATAGTAATAGTATATAACGTTATGCGTTATATAGTAATAGTATATAACGTTATACGATAGTACGGAATAGTATATATCGTTATACGTTATATAGTAATAGTATATAACGTTATACGTTATATAGTAATAGTATATAACGTTATGCGTTATGTAGTAATAGTATATAACGTTATACGTTATATAGTAATATTATATAACGTTATGCGTTATATAGTAATAGTATATAACGTTATACGTTATATAGTAATAGTATATAACGTTATGCGTTATATAGTAATAGTATATAACGTTATACGTTATATAGTAATATTATATAACGTTATGCGTTATATAGTAATAGTATATAACGTTAAACGTTATATGGTATAAGTATATAACGTTATACGTTATATAGTAATAGTATATAACGTTATGCGTTATATAGTAATAGTATATAACGTTATACGTTATAGAGTAATAGTATATAACGTTATGCGTTATATAGTAATAGTATATGACGTTATGCATTATATAGTAATAGTATATAACGTTATACGTTATATAGTAATAGTATGTAACGTTATACGTTATATAGTAATATTATATAACGTTATGCGTTATATAGTAATAGTATATAACGTTATACGTTATATAGTAATAGTATATAACGTTATGCGTTATATAGTAATAGTATATAACGTTATACGATAGTACGAAATAGTATATATCGTTATACGTTATATAGTAATAGTATATAACGTTATGCGTTATATAGTAATAGTATATAACGTTATACGTTATATAGTAATAGTATATAACGTTATACGTTAATACGTAATAGTATATATCGTTATACGTTATATAGTAATAGTATATAACGTTATACGTTATATAGTAATAGTATATATCGTTATACGTTATATAGTAATAGTGTATATCGTTATACGTTATATGGTAATAGTATATAACGTTATACGTTAATACGTAATAGTATATATCGTTATACGTTATATAGTAATAGTATATAACGTTATGCGTTATATAGTAATAGTATATAACGTTATACGTTATATAGTAATAGTATATAACGTTATACGTTATATAGTAATAGTATATAACGTTATACGTTATATAGTAATAGTATATAACGTTATACGTTATATAGTAATGGTATATAACGTTATACGTTATATAGTAATAGTATATAACGTTATACGTTATATAGTAATGGTATATAACGTTATACGTTATATAGTAGTAGTATATAACGTTATACGTTAATACGTAAAAGTATATATCGTTATACGTTATATAGTAATAGTATATAACGTTATGCGTTATATAGTAATAGTATATAACGTTATACGTTATATAGTAATAGTATATAACGTTATACGTTATATAGTAATAGTATATAACGTTATACGTTATAGAGTAATAGTATATAACGTTATACGTTATATAGTAATGGTATATAACGTTATACGTTATATAGTAATAGTATATAACGTTATACGCTATATAGTAATGGTATATAACGTTATACGTTATATAGTAGTAGTATATAACGTTATACGTTAATACGTAAAAGTATATATCGTTATACGTTATATAGTAATAGTATATAACGTTATGCGTTATATAGTAATAATATATAACGTTATACGTTATATAGTAATAGTATATAACGTTATACGTTATATAGTAATAGTATATAACGTTATACGATATATAGTAATAGTATATAACGTTATACGTTATATAGTAATAGTATATAACGTTATACGTTAATACGTTATAGTATATATCGTTATACGTTATATAGTAATAGTATATAACGTTATGCGATAGTACGGAATAGTATATATCGTTATACGTTATATCGTAATAGTATATAACGTTATACGTTATATAGTAATAGTATATAACGTTATACGTTATATAGTAATAGTATATAACGTTATACGTTATATAGTAATAGTATATAACGTTATACGTTATATAGTAATATTATATAACGTTATGCGTTATATAGTAATAGTATATAACGTTATACGTTATATCGTAATAGTATATAACGTTATGCGTTATATAGTAATAGTATATAACGTTATACGATAGTACGGAATAGCATATATCGTTATACGTTATATAGTAATAGTATATAACGTTATACGTTATATAGTAATAGTATATAACGTTATACGTTATATAGTAATAGTATATAACGTTATACGTTATATAGTAAAAGTATATAACGTTATACGTTATATAGTGATAGTATATAACGTTATACGTTATATAGTAATAGTATATAACGTTATACGTTATATAGTAATAGTATATAACGTTATGCGTTATATAGTAATAGTATATAACGTTATGCGATAGTACGGAATAGTATATATCGTTATACGTTATATCGTAATAGTATATAACGTTATACGTTATATAGTAATAGTATATAACGTTATACGTTATATAGTAATAGTATATAACGTTATACGTTATATAGTAATAGTATATAACGTTATACGTTATATAGTAATATTATATAACGTTATGCGTTATATAGTAATAGTATATAACGTTATACGTTATATCGTAATAGTATATAACGTTATGCGTTATATAATAATAGTATATAACGTTATACGATAGTACGGAATAGTATATATCGTTATACGTTATATAGTAATAGTATATAACGTTATACGTTATATAGTAATAGTATATAACGTTATACGTTATATAGTAATAGTATATAACGTTATGCGTTATATAGTAATAGTATATAACGTTATACGATAGTACGAAATAGTATATATCGTTATACGTTATATAGTAATAGTATATAACGTTATGCGTTATATAGTATTAGTATATAACGTTATACGTTATATAGTAATAGTATATAACGTTATACGTTAATACGTAATAGTATATATCGTTATACGTTATATAGTAGTAGTATATAACGTTATACATTATATAGTAATAGTATATAACGTTATACGTTATATAGTAATAGTATGTAACGTTATACGTTATATAGTAATATTATATAACGTTATGCGTTATATAGTAATAGTATATAACGTTATACGTTATATAGTAATAGTATATAACGTTATGCGTTATATAGTAATAGTATATAACGTTATACGATAGTACGAAATAGTATATATCGTTATACGTTATATAGTAATAGTATATAACGTTATGCGTTATATAGTAATAGTATATAACGTTATACGTTATATAGTAATAGTATATAACGTTATACGTTAATACGTAATAGTATATATCGTTATACGTTATATAGTAATAGTATATAACGTTATACATTATATAGTAATAGTATATAACGTTATACGTTATATAGTAATAGTATATAACGTTATACGTTATATAGTAATGGTATATAACGTTATACGTTATATAGTAATAGTATATAACGTTATACGTGATATGGTAATACTATATAACGTTATACGTTATATAGTAATAGTATATAACGTTATACGTTAGTACGTAATAATATATATCGTTATACGTTATATAGTAATAGTATATAACGTTATACG
This sequence comes from Bombus terrestris, assembly GCF_910591885.1. Taxonomy (NCBI): domain Eukaryota; kingdom Metazoa; phylum Arthropoda; class Insecta; order Hymenoptera; family Apidae; genus Bombus; species Bombus terrestris. The sequence goes on along the minus strand of NW_025963569.1, from coordinate 725,213 downwards.
TTATATAGTAATAGTATATATCGTTATACGTTATATAGTAATAGTATATATCGTTATACGTTATATGGTAATAGTATATAACGTTATACGTTAATACGTAATAGTATATATCGTTATACGTTATATAGTAATAGTATATAACGTTATGCGTTATATAGTAATAGTATATAACGTTATACGTTATATAGTAATAGTATATAACGTTATACGTTATATAGTAATGGTATATAACGTTATACGTTATATAGTAATAGTATATAACGTTATACGTTATATAGTAATGGTATATAACGTTATACGTTATATAGTAATAGTATATAACGTTATACGTTATATAGTAATAGTATATAACGTTATACGTTATATAGTAGTAGTATATAACGTTATACGTTAATACGTAAAAGTATATATCGTTATACGTTATATAGTAATAGTATATAACGTTATGCGTTATATAGTAATAGTATATAACGTTATACGTTATATAGTAATAGTATATAACGTTATACGTTATATAGTAATAGTATATAACGTTATACGTTATAGAGTAATAGTATATAACGTTATACGTTATATAGTAATGGTATATAACGTTATACGTTATATAGTAATAGTATATAACGTTATACGTTATATAGTAATGGTATATAACGTTATACGTTATATAGTAGTAGTATATAACGTTATACGTTAATACGTAAAAGTATATATCGTTATACGTTATATAGTAATAGTATATAACGTTATGCGTTATATAGTAATAATATATAACGTTATACGTTATATAGTAATAGTATATAACGTTATACGTTATATAGTAATAGTATATAACGTTATACGATATATAGTAATAGTATATAACGTTATACGTTATATAGTAATAGTATATAACGTTATACGTTAATACGTTATAGTATATATCGTTATACGTTATATAGTAATAGTATATAACGTTATGCGTTATATAATAATAGTATATAACGTTATACGTTATATAGTAATAGTATATAACGTTATACGTTATATAGTAATATTATATAACGTATAACGTTATATAGTAATAGTATATAACGTTATACGTTATATAGTAATAGTATATAACGTTATACGTTATATAGTAATAGTATATAACGTTATACGTTATATAGTAATAGTATATAACGTTATACGTTATATAGTAATAGTATATAACGTTATACGTTATATAGTAATAGTATATAACGTTATACGTTATATAGTAATAGTATATAACGTTATACGATAGCACGGAATAGCATATATCGTTATACGTTATATAGTAATTGTATATAACGTTATACGTTATTACGTAATATTATATAACGTTATGCGTTATATAGTAATAGTATATAACGTTATACGTTATTACGTAATATTATATAACGTTATGCGTTATATAATAATAGTATATAACGTTATACGTTATATAGTAATAGTATATAACGTTATGCGTTATATAGTAATAGTATATAACGTTATACGTTATATAGTAATAGTATATAACGTTATCCGTTATATAGTAATAGTATATAACGTTATAAGTTATATAGTAATATTATATAACGTTATGCGTTATATAGTAATAGTATATAACGTTATACGTTATATCGTAATAGTATATAACGTTATGCGTTATATAGTAATAGTATATAACGTTATACGATAGTACGGAATAGCATATATCGTTATACGTTATATAGTAATAGTATATAACGTTATACGTTATATAGTAATAGTATATAACGTTATACGTTAATACGTTATAGTATATATCGTTATACGTTATATAGTAATAGTATATAACGTTATGCGTTATATAATAATAGTATATAACGTTATACGTTATATAGTAATAGTATATAAAGTTATAAGTTATATAGTAATAGTATATAACGTTATACGTTATATAGTAATAGTATATAACGTTATACGTTATATAGTAATGGTATATAACGTTATACGTTATATAGTAGTAGTATATAACGTTATACGTTAATACGTAATAGTATATATCGTTATACGTTATATAGTAATAGTATATAACGTTATGCGTTATATAGTAATAATATATAACGTTATACGTTATATAGTAATAGTATATAACGTTATACGTTATATAGTAATAGTATATAACGTTATACGTTATATAGTAATAGTATATAACGTTATACGTTAATACGTAATAGTATATATCGTTATACGTTATATAGTAATAGTATATAACGTTATACGTTATATAGTAATAGTATATAACGTTATACGTTATATAGTAATAGTATATATCGTTATACGTTATATAGTAATAGTATATAACGTTATGCGTTATATAGTAATAATATATAACGTTATACGTTATATAGTAATAGTATATAACGTTATACGTTATATAGTAATAGTATATAACGTTATGCGTTATATAGTAATAGTATATAACGTTATGCGTTATATAGTAATAGTATATAACGTTATACGTTATATAGTAATATTATATAACGTTATGCGTTATATAGTAATAGTATATAACGTTATACGTTATATAGTGATAGTATATAACGTTATACGTTATATAGTAATAGTATATAACGTTATACGTTATATAGTAATAGTATATAACGTTATACGTTATATAGTAATAGTATATAACGTTATACGTTATATAGTAATATTATATAACGTTATGCGTTATATAGTAATAGTATATAACGTTATACGTTATATAGTAATAGTATATAACGTTATACGATAGTACGGAATAGTATATATCGTTATACGTTATATAGTAATAGTATATAACGTTATACGTTATATAGTAATATTATGTAACGTTATGCGTTATATAGTAATAGTATATAACGTTATACGTTATATAGTAATAGTATATAACGTTATGCGTTATATAGTAATAGTATATAACGTTATACCATAGTACGGAATAGTATATATCGTTATACGTTATATAGTAATAGTATATACCGTTATACGTTATATAGTAATAGTATATAACGTTATACGTTATATAGTAATAGTATATAACGTTATACGTTATATAGTAATAGTATATAACGTTATGCGTTATATAGTAATAGTATATAACGTTATGCGTTATATAGTAATAGTATATAACGTTATACGATAGTACGGAATAGTATATATCGTTATACGTTATATAGTAATAGTATATAACGTTATACGTTATATAGTAATAGTATATAACGTTATGCGTTATGTAGTAATAGTATATAACGTTATACGTTATATAGTAATATTATATAACGTTATGCGTTATATAGTAATAGTATATAACGTTATACGTTATATAGTAATAGTATATAACGTTATGCGTTATATAGTAATAGTATATAACGTTATACGTTATATAGTAATATTATATAACGTTATGCGTTATATAGTAATAGTATATAACGTTAAACGTTATATGGTATAAGTATATAACGTTATACGTTATATAGTAATAGTATATAACGTTATGCGTTATATAGTAATAGTATATAACGTTATACGTTATAGAGTAATAGTATATAACGTTATGCGTTATATAGTAATAGTATATGACGTTATGCGTTATATAGTAATAGTATATAACGTTATACGTTATATAGTAATAGTATGTAACGTTATACGTTATATAGTAATATTATATAACGTTATGCGTTATATAGTAATAGTATATAACGTTATACGTTATATAGTAATAGTATATAACGTTATGCGTTATATAGTAATAGTATATAACGTTATACGATAGTACGAAATAGTATATATCGTTATACGTTATATAGTAATAGTATATAACGTTATGCGTTATATAGTAATAGTATATAACGTTATACGTTATATAGTAATAGTATATAACGTTATACGTTAATACGTAATAGTATATATCGTTATACGTTATATAGTAATAGTATATAACGTTATACGTTATATAGTAATAGTATATAACGTTATACGTTATATAGTAATAGTATATAACGTTATACGTTATATAGTAATGGTATATAACGTTATACGTTATATAGTAATAGTATATAACGTTATACGTGATATGGTAATACTATATAACGTTATACGTTATATAGTAATAGTATATAACGTTATACGTTAGTACGTAATAATATATATCGTTATACGTTATATAGTAATAGTATATAACGTTATACGTTATATAGTAATAGTATATATCGTTATACGTTATATAGTAATAGTGTATATCGTTATACGTTATATGGTAATAGTATATAACGTTATACGTTAATACGTAATAGTATATATCGTTATACGTTATATAGTAATAGTATATAACGTTATGCGTTATATAGTAATAGTATATAACGTTATACGTTATATAGTAATAGTATATAACGTTATACGTTATATAGTAATAGTATATAACGTTATACGTTATATAGTAATAGTATATAACGTTATACGTTATATAGTAATGGTATATAACGTTATACGTTATATAGTAATAGTATATAACGTTATACGTTATATAGTAATGGTATATAACGTTATACGTTATATAGTAGTAGTATATAACGTTATACGTTAATACGTAAAAGTATATATCGTTATACGTTATATAGTAATAGTATATAACGTTATGCGTTATATAGTAATAATATATAACGTTATACGTTATATAGTAATAGTATATAACGTTATACGTTATATAGTAATAGTATATAACGTTATACGATATATAGTAATAGTATATAACGTTATACGTTATATAGTAATAGTATATAACGTTATACGTTAATACGTTATAGTATATATCGTTATACGTTATATAGTAATAGTATATAACGTTATGCGTTATATAATAATAGTATATAACGTTATACGTTATATAGTAATAGTATATAACGTTATACGTTATATAGTAATATTATATAACGTTATACGTTATATAGTAATAGTATATAACGTTATACGTTATATAGTAATAGTATATAACGTTATACGTTATATAGTAATAGTATATAACGTTATACGTTATATAGTAATAGTATATAACGTTATACGTTATATAGCAATAGTATATAACGTTATACGTTATATAGTAATAGTATATAACGTTATACGTTATATAGTAATAGTATATAACGTTATACAATAGCACGGAATAGCATATATCGTTATACGTTATATAGTAATTGTATATAACGTTATACGTTATTACGTAATATTATATAACTTTATGCGTTATATAGTAATAGTATATAACGTTATACGTTATTACGTAATATTATATAACGTTATGCGTTATATAATAATAGTATATAACGTTATACGTTATATAGTAATAGTATATAACGTTATGCGTTATATAGTAATAGTATATAACGTTATACGTTATATAGTAATAGTATATAACGTTATCCGTTATATAGTAATAGTATATAACGTTATACGTTATATAGTAATATTATAAAACGTTATGCGTTATATAGTAATAGTATATAACGTTATACGTTATATCGTAATAGTATATAACGTTATGCGTTATATAGTAATAGTATATAACGTTATACGATAGTACGGAATAGCATATATCGTTATACGTTATATAGTAATAGTATATAACGTTATACGTTATATAGTAATAGTATATAACGTTATACGTTATATAGTAATAGTATATAACGTTATACGTTATATAGTAATAGTATATAACGTTATGCGTTATATAGTAATAGTATATAACGTTATGCGATAGTACGGAATAGTATATATCGTTATACGTTATATCGTAATAGTATATAACGTTATACGTTATATAGTAATAGTATATAACGTTATACGTTATATAGTAATAGTATATAACGTTATACGTTATATAGTAATAGTATATAACGTTATACGTTATATAGTAATATTATATAACGTTATGCGTTATATAGTAATAGTATATAACGTTATACGTTATATCGTAATAGTATATAACGTTACGCGTTATATAGTAATAGTATATAACGTTATACGATAGTACGGAATAGCATATATCGTTATACGTTATATAGTAATAGTATATAACGTTATACGTTATATAGTAATAGTATATAACGTTATACGTTATATAGTAATAGTATATAACGTTATACGTTATATAGTAATAGTATATAACGTTATACGTTATATAGTAAAAGTATATAACGTTATACGTTATATAGTGATAGTATATAACGTTATACGTTATATAGTAATAGTATATAACGTTATACGTTATATAGTAATAGTATATAACGTTATACGTTATATAGTAATAGTATATAACGTTATACGTTATATAGTAATAGTATATAACGTTATACGTTATATAGTAATAGTATATAACGTTATACGTTATATAGTAATAGTATATAACGTTATACGTTATAGAGTAATAGTATATAACGTTATACGTTATATAGTAATGGTATATAACGTTATACGTTATATAGTAATAGTATATAACGTTATACGTTATATAGTAATGGTATATAACGTTATACGTTATATAGTAGTAGTATATAACGTTATACGTTAATACGTAAAAGTATATATCGTTATACGTTATATAGTAATAGTATATAACGTTATGCGTTATATAGTAATAATATATAACGTTATACGTTATATAGTAATAGTATATAACGTTATACGTTATATAGTAATAGTATATAACGTTATACGATATATAGTAATAGTATATAACGTTATACGTTATATAGTAATAGTATATAACGTTATACGTTAATACGTTATAGTATATATCGTTATACGTTATATAGTAATAGTATATAACGTTATGCGTTATATAATAATAGTATATAACGTTATGCGTTATATAGTAATAGTATATAACGTTATACGTTATATAGTAATAGTATATAACGTTATACGTTATATAGCAATAGTATATAACGTTATACGTTATATAGTAATAGTATATAACGTTATACGTTATATAGTAATAGTATATAACGTTATACAATAGCACGGAATAGCATATATCGTTATACGTTATATAGTAATTGTATATAACGTTATACGTTATTACGTAATATTATATAACGTTATGCGTTATATAGTAATAGTATATAACGTTATACGTTATTACGTAATATTATATAACGTTATGCGTTATATAATAATAGTATATAACGTTATACGTTATATAGTAATAGTATATAACGTTATGCGTTATATAGTAATAGTATATAACGTTATACGTTATATAGTAATAGTATATAACGTTATCCGTTATATAGTAATAGTATATAACGTTATACGTTATATAGTAATATTATATAACGTTATGCGTTATATAGTAATAGTATATAACGTTATACGTTATATCGTAATAGTATATAACGTTATGCGTTATATAGTAATAGTATATAACGTTATACGATAGTACGGAATAGCATATATCGTTATACGTTATATAGTAATAGTATATAACGTTATACGTTATATAGTAATAGTATATAACGTTATACGTTATATAGTAATAGTATATAACGTTATACGTTAATACGTTATAGTATATATCGTTATACGTTATATAGTAATAGTATATAACGTTATGCGTTATATAATAATAGTATATAACGTTATACGTTATATAGTAATAGTATATAAAGTTATACGTTATATAGTAATAGTATATAACGTTATACGTTATATAGTAATAGTATATAACGTTATACGTTATATAGTAATGGTATATAACGTTATACGTTATATAGTAGTAGTATATAACGTTATACGTTAATACGTAATAGTATATATCGTTATACGTTATATAGTAATAGTATATAACGTTATGCGTTATATAGTAATAATATATAACGTTATACGTTATATAGTAATAGTATATAACGTTATACGTTATATAGTAATAGTATATAACGTTATACGTTATATAGTAATAGTATATAACGTTATACGTTAATACGTAATAGTATATATCGTTATACGTTATATAGTAATAGTATATAACGTTATACGTTATATAGTAATAGTATATAACGTTATACGTTATATAGTAATAGTATATAACGTTATACGTTATATAGTAATAGTATATATCGTTATACGTTATATAGTAATAGTATATAACGTTATGCGTTATATAGTAATAATATATAACGTTATACGTTATATAGTAATAGTATATAACGTTATGCGTTATATAGTAATAGTATATAACGTTATACGTTATATAGTAATATTATGTAACGTTATGCGTTATATAGTAATAGTATATAACGTTATACGTTATATAGTAATAGTATATATCGTTATACGTTATATAGTAATAGTATATAACGTTATACGTTATATAGTAATAGTATATAACGTTATACGTTATATAGTAATAGTATATAACGTTATACGTTATATAGTAATAGTATATAACGTTATACGTTATATAGTAATAGTATATAACGTTATACGTTATATAGTAATAGTATATAACGTTATGCGTTATATAGTAATAGTATATAACGTTATGCGATAGTACGGAATAGTATATATCGTTATACGTTATATAGTAATAGTATATAACGTTATACGTTATATAGTAATAGTATATAACGTTATACGTTATATAGTAATAGTATATAACGTTATACGTTATATAGTAATAGTATATAACGTTATGCGTTATATAGTGATGGTATATAACGTTATGCGATAGTACGGAATAGTATATATCGTTATACGTTATATCGTAATAGTATATAACGTTATACGTTATATAGTAGTAGTATATAACGTTATACGTTAATACGTAATAGTATATATCGTTATACGTTATATAGTAATAGTATATAACGTTATGCGTTATATAGTAATAATATATAACGTTATACGTTATATAGTAATAGTATATAACGTTATACGTTATATAGTAATAGTATATAACGTTATACGTTATATAGTAATAGTATATAACGTTATACGTTAATACGTAATAGTATATATCGTTATACGTTATATAGTAATAGTATATAACGTTATACGTTATATAGTAATAGTATATAACGTTATACGTTATATAGTAATAGTATATATCGTTATACGTTTTATAGTAATAGTATATAACGTTATGCGTTATATAGTAATAATATATAACGTTATACGTTATATAGTAATAGTATATAACGTTATGCGTTATATAGTAATAGTATATAACGTTATACGTTATATAGTAATATTATGTAACGTTATGCGTTATATAGTAATAGTATATAACGTTATACGTTATATCGTAATAGTATATAACGTTATGCGTTATATAGTAATAGTATATAACGTTATACGATAGTACGGAATAGCATATATCGTTATACGTTATATAGTAATAGTATATAACGTTATACGTTATATAGTAATAGTATATAACGTTATACGTTATATAGTAATATTATGTAACGTTATGCGTTATATAGTAATAGTATATAACGTTATACGTTATATAGTGATAGTATATAACGTTATACGTTATATAGTAATAGTATATAACGTTATACGATATATAGTAATAGTATATAACGTTATACGTTATATAGTAATAGTATATAACGTTATACGTTAATACGTTATAGTATATATCGTTATACGTTATATAGTAATAGTATATAACGTTATGCGTTATATAATAATAGTATATAACGTTATGCGTTATATAGTAATAGTATATAACGTTATACGTTATATAGTAATAGTATATAACGTTATCCGTTATATAGTAATAGTATATAACGTTATACGTTATATAGTAATATTATATAACGTTATGCGTTATATAGTAATAGTATATAACGTTATACGTTATATCGTAATAGTATATAACGTTATGCGTTATATAGTAATAGTATATAACGTTATACGATAGTACGGAATAGCATATATCGTTATACGTTATATAGTAATAGTATATAACGTTATACGTTATATAGTAATAGTATATAACGTTATACGTTATATAGTAATAGTATATAACGTTATACGTTAATACGTTATAGTATATATCGTTATACGTTATATAGTAATAGTATATAACGTTATGCGTTATATAGTAATAGTATATAACGTGATACGTTATATAGTAATAGTATATAACGTTATACGTTATATAGTAATAGTATATAACGTTATACGTTATATAGTAATAGTATATATCGTTATACGTTATATAGTAATAGTATATAACGTTATGCGTTATATAGTAATAATATATAACGTTATACGTTATATAGTAATAGTATATAACGTTATGCGTTATATAGTAATAGTATATAACGTTATACGTTATATAGTAATATTATGTAACGTTATGCGTTATATAGTAATAGTATATAACGTTATACGTTATATAGTGATAGTATATAACGTTATACGTTATATAGTAATAGTATATAACGTTATACGTTATATAGTAATAGTATATAACGTTATACGTTATATAGTAATAGTATATAACGTTATACGTTATATAGTAATAGTATATAACGTTATACGTTATATAGTAATAGTATATAACGTTATGCGTTATATAGTAATAGTATATAACGTTATGCGATAGTACGGAATAGTATATATCGTTATACGTTATATAGTAATAGTATATAACGTTATACGTTATATAGTAATAGTATATAACGTTATACGTTATATAGTAATAGTATATAACGTTATACGTTATATAGTAATAGTATATAACGTTATGCGTTATATAGTAATAGTATATAACGTTATGCGATAGTACGGAATAGTATATATCGTTATACGTTATATCGTAATAGTATATAACGTTATACGTTATATAGTAGTAGTATATAACGTTATACGTTAATACGTAATAGTATATATCGTTATACGTTATATAGTAATAGTATATAACGTTATGCGTTATATAGTAATAATATATAACGTTATACGTTATATAGTAATAGTATATAACGTTATACGTTATATAGTAATAGTATATAACGTTATACGTTATATAGTAATAGTATATAACGTTATACGTTATATAGTAATAGTATATAACGTTATACGTTATATAGTAATAGTATATAACGTTATACGTTAATACGTAATAGTATATATCGTTATACGTTATATAGTAATAGTATATAACGTTATGCGTTATATAGCAATAGTATATAACGTTATACGTTATATAGTAATATTATGTAACGTTATGCGTTATATAGTAATAGTATATAACGTTATACGTTATATAGTGATAGTATATAACGTTATACGTTATATAGTAATAGTATATAACGTTATACGTTATATAGTAATAGTATATAACGTTATACGTTATATAGTAATAGTATATAACGTTATACGTTATATAGTAATAGTATATAACGTTATGCGTTATATAGTAATAGTATATAACGTTATGCGATAGTACGGAATAGTATATATCGTTATACGTTATATCGTAATAGTATATAACGTTATACGTTATATAGTAATAGTATATAACGTTATACGTTATATAGTAATAGTATATAACGTTATACGTTATATAGTAATAGTATATAACGTTATACGTTATATAGTAATAGTATATAACGTTATACGTTATATAGTAATAGTATATAACGTTATGCGTTATATAGTAATAGTATATAACGTTATGCGATAGTACGGAATAGTATATATCGTTATACGTTATATCGTAATAGTATATAACGTTATACGTTATATAGTAATAGTATATAACGTTATGCGTTATATAGTAATAGTATATAACGTTATACGTTATATAGTAATAGTATATAACGTTATACGTTATATAGTAATAGTATATAACGTTATACGTTATATAGTAATAGTATATATCGTTCTACGTTATATAGTAATAGTATATATCGTTATACGTTATATAGTAATAGTATATAACGTTATGCGTTATATAGTAATAATATATAACGTTATACGTTATATAGTAATAGTATATAACGTTATGCGTTATATAGCAATAGTATATAACGTTATACGTTATATAGTAATATTATGTAACGTTATGCGTTATATAGTAATAGTATATAACGTTATACGTTATATAGTGATAGTATATAACGTTATACGTTATATAGTAATAGTATATAACGTTATACGTTATATAGTAATAGTATATAACGTTATACGTTATATAGTAATAGTATATAACGTTATACGTTATATAGTAATAGTATATAACGTTATGCGTTATATAGTAATAGTATATAACGTTATGCGATAGTACGGAATAGTATATATCGTTATACGTTATATCGTAATAGTATATAACGTTATACGTTATATAGTAATAGTATATAACGTTATACGTTATATAGTAATAGTATATAACGTTATACGTTATATAGTAATAGTATATAACGTTATACGTTATATAGTAATATTATATAACGTTATGCGTTATATAGTAATAGTATATAACGTTATACGTTATATCGTAATAGTATATAACGTTATGCGTTATATAGTAATAGTATATAACGTTATACGATAGTACGGAATAGCATATATCGTTATACGTTATATAGTAATAGTATATAACGTTATACGTTATATAGTAATAGTATATAACGTTATACGTTATATAGTAATAGTATATAACGTTATACGTTATATAGTAATAGTATATAACGTTATACGTTATATAGTAAAAGTATATAACGTTATACGTTATATAGTGATAGTATATAACGTTATACGTTATATAGTAATAGTATATAACGTTATACGTTATATAGTAATAGTATATAACGTTATACGTTATATAGTAATAGTATATAACGTTATGCGATAGTACGGAATAGTATATATCGTTATACGTTATATCGTAATAGTATATAACGTTATACGTTATATAGTAATAGTATATAACGTTATACGTTATATAGTAATAGTATATAACGTTATACGTTATACGTTATATAGTAATATTATATAACGTTATGCGTTATATAGTAATAGTATATAACGTTATACGTTATATCGTAATAGTATATAACGTTATGCGTTATATAATAATAGTATATAACGTTATACGATAGTACGGAATAGTATATATCGTTATACGTTATATAGTAATAGTATATAACGTTATACGTTATATAGTAATAGTATATAACGTTATACGTTATATAGTAATAGTATATAACGTTATGCGTTATATAGTAATAGTATATAACGTTATACGATAGTACGAAATAGTATATATCGTTATACGTTATATAGTAATAGTATATAACGTTATACGTTATATAGTAATAGTATATAACGTTATACGTTATATAGTAATAGTATATAACGTTATACGTTATATAGTAATAGTATATAACGTTATACGATAGTACGAAATAGTATATATCGTTATACGTTATATAGTAATAGTATATAACGTTATACGTTATATAGTAATAGTATATAACGTTATACGTTATATAGTAATAGTATATAACGTTATGCGTTATATAGCAATAGTATATAACGTTATACGTTATATAGTAATATTATGTAACGTTATGCGTTATATAGTAATAGTATATAACGTTATACGTTATATAGTGATAGTATATAACGTTATACGTTATATAGTAATAGTATATAACGTTATACGTTATATAGTAATAGTATATAACGTTATACGTTATATAGTAATAGTATATAACGTTATACGTTATATAGTAATAGTATATAACGTTATGCGTTATATAGTAATAGTATATAACGTTATGCGATAGTACGGAATAGTATATATCGTTATACGTTATATCGTAATAGTATATAACGTTATACGTTATATAGTAATAGTATATAACGTTATACGTTATATAGTAATAGTATATAACGTTATACGTTATATAGTAATAGTATATAACGTTATACGTTATATAGTAATATTATATAACGTTATGCGTTATATAGTAATAGTATATAACGTTATACGTTATATCGTAATAGTATATAACGTTATGCGTTATATAGTAATAGTATATAACGTTATACGATAGTACGGAATAGCATATATCGTTATACGTTATATAGTAATAGTATATAACGTTATACGTTATATAGTAATAGTATATAACGTTATACGTTATATAGTAATAGTATATAACGTTATACGTTATATAGTAAAAGTATATAACGTTATACGTTATATAGTGATAGTATATAACGTTATACGTTATATAGTAATAGTATATAACGTTATACGTTATATAGTAATAGTATATAACGTTATGCGATAGTACGGAATAGTATATATCGTTATACGTTATATCGTAATAGTATATAACGTTATACGTTATATAGTAATAGTATATAACGTTATACGTTATATAGTAATAGTATATAACGTTATACGTTATATAGTAATAGTATATAACGTTATACGTTATATAGTAATATTATATAACGTTATGCGTTATATAGTAATAGTATATAACGTTATACGTTATATCGTAATAGTATATAACGTTATGCGTTATATAATAATAGTATATAACGTTATACGATAGTACGGAATAGTATATATCGTTATACGTTATATAGTAATAGTATATAACGTTATACGTTATATAGTAATAGTATATAACGTTATACGTTATATAGTAATAGTATATAACGTTATGCGTTATATAGTAATAGTATATAACGTTATACGATAGTACGAAATAGTATATATCGTTATACGTTATATAGTAATAGTATATAACGTTATACGTTATATAGTAATAGTATATAACGTTATACGTTATATAGTAATAGTATATAACGTTATGCGTTATATAGTAATAGTATATAACGTTATGCGATAGTACGGAATAGTATATATCGTTATACGTTATATCGTAGTAGTATATAACGTTATACGTTATATAGTAGTAGTATATAACGTTATACGTTAATACGTAATAGTATATATCGTTATACGTTATATAGTAATAGTATATAACGTTATGCGTTATATAGTAATAATATATAACGTTATACGTTATATAGTAATAGTATATAACGTTATACGTTATATAGTAATAGTATATAACGTTATACGTTATATAGTAATAGTATATAACGTTATACGTTAATACGTAATAGTATATATCGTTATACGTTATATAGTAATAGTATATAACGTTATACGTTATATAGTAATAGTATATAACGTTATACGTTATATAGTAATAGTATATATCGTTATACGTTATATAGTAATAGTATATAACGTTATGCGTTATATAGTAATAATATATAACGTTATACGTTATATAGTAATAGTATATAACGTTATGCGTTATATAGCAATAGTATATAACGTTATACGTTATATAGTAATATTATGTAACGTTATGCGTTATATAGTAATAGTATATAACGTTATACGTTATATAGTGATAGTATATAACGTTATACGTTATATAGTAATAGTATATAACGTTATACGTTATATAGTAATAGTATATAACGTTATACGTTATATAGTAATAGTATATAACGTTATGCGTTATATAGTAATAGTATATAACGTTATACGTTATATAGTAATAGTATATAACGTTATGCGTTATATAGTAATAGTATATAACGTTATGCGATAGTACGGAATAGTATATATCGTTATACGTTATATCGTAATAGTATATAACGTTATACGTTATATAGTAATAGTATATAACGTTATACGTTATATAGTAATAGTATATAACGTTATACGTTATATAGTAATAGTATATAACGTTATACGTTATATAGTAATAGTATATAACGTTATACGTTATATAGTAATATTATATAACGTTATGCGTTATATAGTAATAGTATATAACGTTATACGTTATATCGTAATAGTATATAACGTTATGCGTTATATAGTAATAGTATATAACGTTATACGATAGTACGGAATAGCATATATCGTTATACGTTATATAGTAATAGTATATAACGTTATACGTTATATAGTAATAGTATATAACGTTATACGTTATATAGTAATAGTATATAACGTTATACGTTATATAGTAAAAGTATATAACGTTATACGTTATATAGTGATAGTATATAACGTTATACGTTATATAGTAATAGTATATAACGTTATACGTTATATAGTAATAGTATATAACGTTATACGTTATATAGTAATAGTATATAACGTTATGCGATAGTACGGAATAGTATATATCGTTATACGTTATATCGTAATAGTATATAACGTTATACGTTATATAGTAATAGTATATAACGTTATACGTTATATAGTAATAGTATATAACGTTATACGTTATATAGTAATAGTATATAACGTTATACGTTATATAGTAATATTATATAACGTTATGCGTTATATAGTAATAGTATATAACGTTATACGTTATATCGTAATAGTATATAACGTTATGCGTTATATAATAATAGTATATAACGTTATACGATAGTACGGAATAGTATATATCGTTATACGTTATATAGTAATAGTATATAACGTTATACGTTATATAGTAATAGTATATAACGTTATACGTTATATAGTAATAGTATATAACGTTATGCGTTATATAGTAATAGTATATAACGTTATACGATAGTACGAAATAGTATATATCGTTATACGTTATATAGTAATAGTATATAACGTTATGCGTTATATAGTAATAGTATATAACGTTATACGTTATATAGTAATAGTATATAACGTTATACGTTAATACGTAATAGTATATATCGTTATACGTTATATCGTAATAGTATATAACGTTATGCGTTATATAATAATAGTATATAACGTTATACGATAGTACGGAATAGTATATATCGTTATACGTTATATAGTAATAGTATATAACGTTATACGTTATATAGTAATAGTATATAACGTTATACGTTATATAGTAATAGTATATAACGTTATGCGTTATATAGTAATAGTATATAACGTTATACGATAGTACGAAATAGTATATATCGTTATACGTTATATAGTAATAGTATATAACGTTATGCGTTATATAGTAATAGTATATAACGTTATACGTTATATAGTAATAGTATATAACGTTATACGTTAATACGTAATAGTATATATCGTTATACGTTATATAGTAATAGTATATAACGTTATACATTATATAGTAATAGTATATAACGTTATACGTTATATAGTAATAGTATGTAACGTTATACGTTATATAGTAATATTATATAACGTTATGCGTTATATAGTAATAGTATATAACGTTATACGTTATATAGTAATAGTATATAACGTTATGCGTTATATAGTAATAGTATATAACGTTATGCGATAGTACGAAATAGTATATATCGTTATACGTTATATAGTAATAGTATATAACGTTATGCGTTATATAGTAATAGTATATAACGTTATACGTTATATAGTAATAGTATATAACGTTATACGTTAATACGTAATAGTATATATCGTTATACGTTATATAGTAATAGTATATAACGTTATACATTATATAGTAATAGTATATAACGTTATACGTTATATAGTAATAGTATATAACGTTATACGTTATATAGTAATGGTATATAACGTTATACGTTATATAGTAATAGTATATAACGTTATACGTGATATGGTAATACTATATAACGTTATACGTTATATAGTAATAGTATATAACGTTATACGTTAGTACGTAATAATATATATCGTTATACGTTATATAGTAATAGTATATAACGTTATACGTTATATAGTAATAGTATATATCGTTATACGTTATATAGTAATAGTATATATCGTTATACGTTATATGGTAATAGTATATAACGTTATACGTTAATACGTAATAGTATATATCGTTATACGTTATATAGTAATAGTATATAACGTTATGCGTTATATAGTAATAGTATATAACGTTATACGTTATATAGTAATAGTATATAACGTTATACGTTATATAGTAATAGTATATAACGTTATACGTTATATAGTAATAGTATATAACGTTATACGTTATATAGTAATGGTATATAACGTTATACGTTATATAGTAATAGTATATAACGTTATACGTTATATAGTAATGGTATATAACGTTATACGTTATATAGTAGTAGTATATAACGTTATACGTTAATACGTAAAAGTATATATCGTTATACGTTATATAGTAATAGTATATAACGTTATGCGTTATATAGTAATAGTATATAACGTTATACGTTATATAGTAATAGTATATAACGTTATACGTTATATAGTAATAGTATATAACGTTATACGTTATAGAGTAATAGTATATAACGTTATACGTTATATAGTAATGGTATATAACGTTATACGTTATATAGTAATAGTATATAACGTTATACGTTATATAGTAATGGTATATAACGTTATACGTTATATAGTAGTAGTATATAACGTTATACGTTAATACGTAAAAGTATATATCGTTATACGTTATATAGTAATAGTATATAACGTTATGCGTTATATAGTAATAATATATAACGTTATACGTTATATAGTAATAGTATATAACGTTATACGTTATATAGTAATAGTATATAACGTTATACGTTATATAGTAATAGTATATAACGTTATACGTTATATAGTAATAGTATATAACGTTATACGTTAATACGTTATAGTATATATCGTTATACGTTATATAGTAATAGTATATAACGTTATGCGTTATATAATAATAGTATATAACGTTATACGTTATATAGTAATAGTATATAACGTTATACGTTATATAGTAATATTATATAACGTTATACGTTATATAGTAATAGTATATAACGTTATACGTTATATAGTAATAGTATATAACGTTATACGTTATATAGTAATAGTATATAACGTTATACGTTATATAGTAATAGTATATAACGTTATACGTTATATAGTAATAGTATATAACGTTATACGTTATATAGTAATAGTATATAACGTTATACGTTATATAGTAATAGTATATAACGTTATACGATAGCACGGAATAGCATATATCGTTATACGTTATATAGTAATTGTATATAACGTTATACGTTATTACGTAATATTATATAACGTTATGCGTTATATAGTAATAGTATATAACGTTATACGTTATTACGTAATATTATATAACGTTATGCGTTATATAGTAATAGTATATAACGTTATACGTTATATAGTAATAGTATATAACGTTATACGTTATATAGTAATAGTATATAACGTTATACGTTATATAGTAATAGTATATAACGTTATCCGTTATATAGTAATAGTATATAACGTTATAAGTTATATAGTAATATTATATAACGTTATGCGTTATATAGTAATAGTATATAACGTTATACGTTATATCGTAATAGTATATAACGTTATGCGTTATATAGTAATAGTATATAACGTTATACGATAGTACGGAATAGCATATATCGTTATACGTTATATAGTAATAGTATATAACGTTATACGTTATATAGTAATAGTATATAACGTTATACGTTAATACGTTATAGTATATATCGTTATACGTTATATAGTAATAGTATATAACGTTATGCGTTATATAATAATAGTATATAACGTTATACGTTATATAGTAATAGTATATAAAGTTATAAGTTATATAGTAATAGTATATAACGTTATACGTTATATAGTAATAGTATATAACGTTATACGTTATATAGTAATGGTATATAACGTTATACGTTATATAGTAGTAGTATATAACGTTATACGTTAATACGTAATAGTATATATCGTTATACGTTATATAGTAATAGTATATAACGTTATGCGTTATATAGTAATAATATATAACGTTATACGTTATATAGTAATAGTATATAACGTTATACGTTATATAGTAATAGTATATAACGTTATACGTTATATAGTAATAGTATATAACGTTATACGTTAATACGTAATAGTATATATCGTTATACGTTATATAGTAATAGTATATAACGTTATACGTTATATAGTAATAGTATATAACGTTATACGTTATATAGTAATAGTATATATCGTTATACGTTATATAGTAATAGTATATAACGTTATGCGTTATATAGTAATAATATATAACGTTATACGTTATATAGTAATAGTATATAACGTTATACGTTATATAGTAATAGTATATAACGTTATGCGTTATATAGTAATAGTATATAACGTTATGCGTTATATAGTAATAGTATATAACGTTATACGTTATATAGTAATATTATATAACGTTATGCGTTATATAGTAATAGTATATAACGTTATACGTTATATAGTGATAGTATATAACGTTATACGTTATATAGTAATAGTATATAACGTTATACGTTATATAGTAATAGTATATAACGTTATACGTTATATAGTAATAGTATATAACGTTATACGTTATATAGTAATATTATATAACGTTATGCGTTATATAGTAATAGTATATAACGTTATACGTTATATAGTAATAGTATATAACGTTATACGATAGTACGGAATAGTATATATCGTTATACGTTATATAGTAATAGTATATAACGTTATACGTTATATAGTAATATTATGTAACGTTATGCGTTATATAGTAATAGTATATAACGTTATACGTTATATAGTAATAGTATATAACGTTATGCGTTTATATAGTAATAGTATATAACGTTATACCATAGTACGGAATAGTATATATCGTTATACGTTATATAGTAATAGTATATACCGTTATACGTTATATAGTAATAGTATATAACGTTATACGTTATATAGTAATAGTATATAACGTTATACGTTATATAGTAATAGTATATAACGTTATGCGTTATATAGTAATAGTATATAACGTTATGCGTTATATAGTAATAGTATATAACGTTATACGATAGTACGGAATAGTATATATCGTTATACGTTATATAGTAATAGTATATAACGTTATACGTTATATAGTAATAGTATATAACGTTATGCGTTATGTAGTAATAGTATATAACGTTATACGTTATATAGTAATATTATATAACGTTATGCGTTATATAGTAATAGTATATAACGTTATACGTTATATAGTAATAGTATATAACGTTATGCGTTATATAGTAATAGTATATAACGTTATACGTTATATAGTAATATTATATAACGTTATGCGTTATATAGTAATAGTATATAACGTTAAACGTTATATGGTATAAGTATATAACGTTATACGTTATATAGTAATAGTATATAACGTTATGCGTTATATAGTAATAGTATATAACGTTATACGTTATAGAGTAATAGTATATAACGTTATGCGTTATATAGTAATAGTATATGACGTTATGCGTTATATAGTAATAGTATATAACGTTATACGTTATATAGTAATAGTATGTAACGTTATACGTTATATAGTAATATTATATAACGTTATGCGTTATATAGTAATAGTATATAACGTTATACGTTATATAGTAATATTATATAACGTTATGCGTTATATAGTAATAGTATATAACGTTATACGATAGTACGAAATAGTATATATCGTTATACGTTATATAGTAATAGTATATAACGTTATGCGTTATATAGTAATAGTATATAACGTTATACGTTATATAGTAATAGTATATAACGTTATACGTTAATACGTAATAGTATATATCGTTATACGTTATATAGTAATAGTATATAACGTTATACGTTATATAGTAATAGTATATAACGTTATACGTTATATAGTAATAGTATATAACGTTATACGTTATATAGTAATGGTATATAACGTTATACGTTATATAGTAATAGTATATAACGTTATACGTGATATGGTAATACTATATAACGTTATACGTTATATAGTAATAGTATATAACGTTATACGTTAGTACGTAATAATATATATCGTTATACGTTATATAGTAATAGTATATAACGTTATACGTTATATAGTAATAGTATATATCGTTATACGTTATATAGTAATAGTGTATATCGTTATACGTTATATGGTAATAGTATATAACGTTATACGTTAATACGTAATAGTATATATCGTTATACGTTATATAGTAATAGTATATAACGTTATGCGTTATATAGTAATAGTATATAACGTTATACGTTATATAGTAATAGTATATAACGTTATACGTTATATAGTAATAGTATATAACGTTATACGTTATATAGTAATAGTATATAACGTTATACGTTATATAGTAATGGTATATAACGTTATACGTTATATAGTAATAGTATATAACGTTATACGTTATATAGTAATGGTATATAACGTTATACGTTATATAGTAATAGTATATAACGTTATACGTTAATACGTAAAAGTATATATCGTTATACGTTATATAGTAATAGTATATAACGTTATGCGTTATATAGTAATAGTATATAACGTTATACGTTATATAGTAATAGTATATAACGTTATACGTTATATAGTAATAGTATATAACGTTATACGTTATAGAGTAATAGTATATAACGTTATACGTTATATAGTAATGGTATATAACGTTATACGTTATATAGTAATAGTATATAACGTTATACGCTATATAGTAATGGTATATAACGTTATACGTTATATAGTAGTAGTATATAACGTTATACGTTAATACGTAAAAGTATATATCGTTATACGTTATATAGTAATAGTATATAACGTTATGCGTTATATAGTAATAATATATAACGTTATACGTTATATAGTAATAGTATATAACGTTATACGTTATATAGTAATAGTATATAACGTTATACGATATATAGTAATAGTATATAACGTTATACGTTATATAGTAATAGTATATAACGTTATACGTTAATACGTTATAGTATATATCGTTATACGTTATATAGTAATAGTATATAACGTTATGCGTTATATAATAATAGTATATAACGTTATACGTTATATAGTAATAGTATATAACGTTATACGTTATATAGTAATATTATATAACGTTATACGTTATATAGTAATAGTATATAACGTTATACGTTATATAGTAATAGTATATAACGTTATACGTTATATAGTAATAGTATATAACGTTATACGTTATATAGTAATAGTATATAACGTTATACGTTATATAGTAATAGTATATAACGTTATACGTTAATACGTTATAGTATATATCGTTATATGTTATATAGTAATAGTATATAACGTTATGCGTTATATAATAATAGTATATAACGTTATACGTTATATAGTAATAGTATATATAGTTATACGTTATATAGTAACAGTATATAACGTTATACGTTATATAGTAATAGTATATAACGTTATACGTTATATAGTAATGGTATATAACGTTATACGTTATATAGTAATATTATATAACGTTATGCGTTATATAGTAATAGTATATAACGTTATACGTTATATAGTAATAGTATATAACGTTATACGATAGTACGGAATAGTATATATCGTTATACGTTATATAGTAATAGTATATAACGTTATACGTTATATAGTAATAGTATATAACGTTATGCGTTATATAGTAATAGTATATAACGTTATACGATAGTACGGAATAGTATATATCGTTATACGTTATATAGTAATAGTATATAACGTTATACGTTATATAGTAATAGTATATAACGTTATACGTTATATAGTAATAGTATATAACGTTATACGTTATATAGTAATAGTATATAACGTTATGCGTTATATAGTAATATTATATAACGTTATGCGTTATATAGTAATAGTATATAACGTTATACGTTATATAGTAATAGTATATAACGTTATACGTTATATAGTAATAGTATATAACGTTATACGTTATATAGTAATAGTATATAACGTTATGCGTTATATAGTAATAGTATATGACGTTATACGTTATATAGTAATAGTATATGACGTTATACGTTATATAGTAATATTATATAACGTTATGCGTTATATAGTAATAGTATATAACGTTATACGTTATATAGTAATAGTATATAACGTTATGCGTTATATAGTAATAGTATATAACGTTATACGTTATATAGTAATAGTATATAACGTTATGCGTTATATAGTAATAGTATATAACGTTATACGTTATATAGTAATATTATGTAACGTTATGCGTTATATAGTAATAGTATATAACGTTATACCATAGTACGGAATAGTATATATCGTTATACGTTATATAGTAATAGTATATACCGTTATACGTTATATAGTAATAGTATATAACGTTATACGTTATATAGTAATAGTATATAACGTTATACGTTATATAGTAATAGTATATAACGTTATGCGTTATATAGTAATAGTATATAACGTTATGCGTTATATAGTAATAGTATATAACGTTATACGATAGTACGGAATAGTATATATCGTTATACGTTATATAGTAATAGTATATAACGTTATACGTTATATAGTAATAGTATATAACGTTATGCGTTATATAGTAATAGTATATAACGTTATACGTTATATAGTAATATTATATAACGTTATGCGTTATATAGTAATAGTATATAACGTTATACGTTATATAGTGATAGTATATAACGTTATGCGTTATATAGTAATAGTATATAACGTTATGCGTTATATAGTAATATTATATAACGTTATGCGTTATATAGTAATAGTATATAACGTTAAACGTTATATAGTATAAGTATATAACGTTATACGTTATATAGTAATAGTATATAACGTTATGCGTTATATAGTAATAGTATATAACGTTATACGTTATAGAGTAATAGTATATAACGTTATGCGTTATATAGTAATAGTATATAACGTTATACGTTATATAGTAATAGTATATAACGTTATACGTTATATAGTAATGGTATATAACGTTATACGTTATATAGTAATAGTATATAACGTTATACGTTATATAGTAATGGTATATAACGTTATACGTTATATAGTAGTAGTATATAACGTTATACGTTAATACGTAAAAGTATATATCGTTATACGTTATATAGTAATAGTATATAACGTTATGCGTTATATAGTAATAGTATATAACGTTATACGTTATATAGTAATAGTATATAACGTTATGCGTTATATAGTAATAGTATATAACGTTATACGTTATATAGTAATAGTAAATAACGTTATACGTTATATAGTAATAGTATATAACGTTGTACGTTAGTACGTAATAATATACAACGTTATACGTGATATGGCAATACTATATAACGTTATACGTTATTACGTAATAGTATATATCGTTATACGTTATATAGTAATAGTATATAACGTTATACGTTAGTACGTAATAATATACAACGTTATACGTGATATGGCAATACTATATAACGTTATACGTTATTACGTAATAATATATATCGTTATACGTTATATAGTAATAGTATATAACGTTATACGTTATATAGTAATAGTTTATAATGTTATACGTTTTATAGTAATAGTATATAACGTTATACGTTAATACGTAATAGTATATATCGTTATACGTTATATAGTAATAGTATATAACGTTATACGTTATATAGTAATAGTATATAACGTTATACGTTATATAGTAATAGTATATAACGTTATACGTTAATACGTAATAGTATATATCGTTATACGTTATATAGTAATAGTATATAACGTTATGCGTTATATAGTAATAGTATATAACGTTATACGATATATAGTATAAGGATATAACGTTATACGTTATATAATAATAGTATATAACGTTATACGTTATATAGTAATATTATATAACGTTATGCGTCATATAGTAATAGTATATAACGTTATACGTTATATAGTAATAGTATATAACGTTATACGTTATATAGTAATAGTATATAACGTTATACGTTATATAGTAATACTATATAACGTTATGCGTTATATAGTTATAGTATAGAACGTTATACGTTATATAGTAATAGTATATAACGTTATACGTTATATAGTAATAGTATATAACGTTATACGTTATATAGTAATAGTATATAACGTTATACGTTATATAGTAATAGTATATAACGTTATACGTTATATAGTAATATTATATAACGTTATGCGTTATATAGTAATAGTATATAACGATATACGCTATATAGTAATAGTATATAACGTTATGCGTTATATAGTAATAGTATATAACGTTATACGATAGTACGGAATAGTATATATCGTTATACGTTATATAGTAATAGTATATAACATTATACGTTAGTACGTAATAATATACAACGTTATACGTGATATGGCAATACTATATAACGTTATACGTTATTACGTAATAGTATATAACGTTATACGTTATATAGTAATAGTATATAACGTTATACGTTATATAGTAATAGTATATAACGTTATACGTTATATAGTAATAGTATATAACGTTATGCGTTATATAGTAATATTATATAACGTTATGCGTTATATAGTAATAGTATATAACGTTATACGTTATATAGTAATAGTATATAACGTTATACGTTATATAGTAATAGTATATAACGTTATACGTTATATAGTAATAGTATATAACGTTATGCGTTATATAGTAATAGTATATGACGTTATACGTTATATAGTAATAGTATATGACGTTATACGTTATATAGTAATATTATATAACGTTATGCGTTATATAGTAATAGTATATAACGTTATACGTTATATAGTAATAGTATATAACGTTATGCGTTATATAGTAATAGTATATAACGTTATACGTTATATAGTAATAGTATATAACGTTATGCGTTATATAGTAATAGTATATAACGTTATACGTTATATAGTAATATTATGTAACGTTATGCGTTATATAGTAATAGTATATAACGTTATACCATAGTACGGAATAGTATATATCGTTATACGTTATATAGTAATAGTATATACCGTTATACGTTATATAGTAATAGTATATAACGTTATACGTTATATAGTAATAGTATATAACGTTATACGTTATATAGTAATAGTATATAACGTTATGCGTTATATAGTAATAGTATATAACGTTATGCGTTATATAGTAATAGTATATAACGTTATACGATAGTACGGAATAGTATATATCGTTATACGTTATATAGTAATAGTATATAACGTTATACGTTATATAGTAATAGTATATAACGTTATGCGTTATATAGTAATAGTATATAACGTTATACGTTATATAGTAATATTATATAACGTTATGCGTTATATAGTAATAGTATATAACGTTATACGTTATATAGTGATAGTATATAACGTTATGCGTTATATAGTAATAGTATATAACGTTATGCGTTATATAGTAATATTATATAACGTTATGCGTTATATAGTAATAGTATATAACGTATAACGTTATATAGTATAAGTATATAACGTTATACGTTATATAGTAATAGTATATAACGTTATGCGTTATATAGTAATAGTATATAACGTTATACGTTATAGAGTAATAGTATATAACGTTATGCGTTATATAGTAATAGTATATAACGTTATACGTTATATAGTAATAGTATATAACGTTATACGTTATATAGTAATGGTATATAACGTTATACGTTATATAGTAATAGTATATAACGTTATACGTTATATAGTAATGGTATATAACGTTATACGTTATATAGTAGTAGTATATAACGTTATACGTTAATACGTAAAAGTATATATCGTTATACGTTATATAGTAATAGTATATAACGTTATGCGTTATATAGTAATAGTATATAACGTTATACGTTATATAGTAATAGTATATAACGTTATGCGTTATATAGTAATAGTATATAACGTTATACGTTATATAGTAATAGTATATAACGTTATACGTTATATAGTAATAGTATATAACGTTGTACGTTAGTACGTAATAATATACAACGTTATACGTGATATGGCAATACTATATAACGTTATACGTTATTACGTAATAGTATATATCGTTATACGTTATATAGTAATAGTATATAACGTTATACGTTAGTACGTAATAATATACAACGTTATACGTGATATGGCAATACTATATAACGTTATACGTTATTACGTAATAATATATATCGTTATACGTTATATAGTAATAGTATATAACGTTATACGTTATATAGTAATAGTTTATAATGTTATACGTTTTATAGTAATAGTATATAACGTTATACGTTAATACGTAATAGTATATATCGTTATACGTTATATAGTAATAGTATATAACGTTATACGTTATATAGTAATAGTATATAACGTTATACGTTATATAGTAATAGTATATAACGTTATACGTTAATACGTAATAGTATATATCGTTATACGTTATATAGTAATAGTATATAACGTTATGCGTTATATAGTAATAGTATATAACGTTATACGATATATAGTATAAGGATATAACGTTATACGTTATATAATAATAGTATATAACGTTATACGTTATATAGTAATATTATATAACGTTATGCGTCATATAGTAATAGTATATAACGTTATACGTTATATAGTAATAGTATATAACGTTATACGTTATATAGTAATAGTATATAACGTTATACGTTATATAGTAATACTATATAACGTTATGCGTTATATAGTTATAGTATAGAACGTTATACGTTATATAGTAATAGTATATAACGTTATACGCTATATAGTAATAGTATATAACGTTATGCGTTATATAGTAATAGTATATAACGTTATACGATAGTACGGAATAGTATATATCGTTATACGTTATATAGTAATAGTATATAACATTATACGTTAGTACGTAATAATATACAACGTTATACGTGATATGGCAATACTATATAACGTTATACGTTATTACGTAATAGTATATAACGTTATACGTTATATAGTAATAGTATATAACGTTATACGTTATATAGTAATAGTATATAACGTTATACGTTATATAGTAATTATATATAACGTTATACGTTATATAGTAATATTATATAACGTTATACGATAGTACGGAATAGTATATATCGTTATACGTTATATGGTAATAGTATATAACGTTATACGTTATATAGTAATAGTATATAACGTTATACGTTATATAGTAATATTATATAACGTTATACGTTAATACGTAATAATATATATCGTTATACGTTATATAGTATAAGTATATAACGTCATACGTTATATAGTAATAGTATATAACGTTATACGTTATATAGTAATATTACATAACGTTATGTGTTATATAGTAATAGTATATAACGTTATACGTTACATAGTAATAGTATATAACGTTATACGTTATATAGTAATGGTATATAACGTTATACGTTATATAGTAATATTATATAACGTTATGCGTTATATAGTAATAGTATATAACGTTATACGTTATATAGTAATAGTATATAACGTTATACGTTATATAGTAATAGTATATAACGTTATACGTTATATAGTAATAGTATATAACGATATACGCTATATAGTAATAGTATATAACGTTATGCGTTATATAGTAATAGTATATAACGTTATACGATAGTACGGAATAGTATATATCGTTATACGTTATATAGTAATAGTATATAACATTATACGTTAGCACGTAATAATATACAACGTTATACGTGATATGGCAATACTATATAACGTTATACGGTATTACGTAATAGTATATAACGTTATACGTTATATAGTAATAGTATATAACGTTATACGTTATATAGTAATAGTATATAACGTTATACGTTATATAGTAATAGTATATAACGTTATACGTTATATAGTAATAGTATATAACGTTATACGATAGTACGTAATAGTATATAACGTTATACGTTATATAGTAATAGTATATAACGTTATACGTTAATACGTAACAGTATATACCGTTATACGTTATATAGTAATAGTATATAACGTTATACGTTATATAGTAATAGTATATAACGTTATACGTTATATAGTAATAGTATATAACGTTATACGTTAATACGTGATAGTATATATCGTTATACGTTATATAGTAATAGTATATAACGTTATACGTTATATAGTAATATTATATAACGTTATGCGCTATATAGTAATAGTATATAACGTTATACGTTATATAGTAATAGTATATAACGTTATGCATTATGCAGTAATAGTATATAACGTTATACGATAGTACGGAATAGTATATATCGTTATACGTTATATAGTAAAAGTATATAACGTTATACGTTATATAGTAATAGTATATAACGTTATACGTTATATAGTAATAGTATATAACGTTATACGTTGTATAGTAATAGTATATATCGTTATACGTTATATAGTAATAGTATATAACGTTATACGTTATATAGTAATGGTATATAACGTTATACGTTATATAGTAATAGTATATAACGTTATACGTTATATAGTAATAGTATATAACGTTATACGTTATATAGTAATAGTATATATCGTTATACGTTATATAGTAATAGTATATAACGCTATACGTTATATAGTAATGTATATAACGTTATACGTTATATAGTAATATTATATAACGTTATACGATAGTACGGAATAGTATATATCGTTATACGTTATATAGTAATAGTATATAACGTTATACGTTATATAGTAATAGTATATAACGTTATACGTTATATAGTAATATTATATAACGTTATACGTTAATACGTAATAGTATATATCGTTATACGTTATATAGTATAAGTATATAACGTCATACGTTATATGGTAATAGTATATAACGTTATACGTTATATAGTAATAGTATATAACGTTATACGTTATATAGTAATATTACATAACGTTATGCGTTATATAGTAATAGTATATAACGATATACGCTATATAGTAATAGTATATAACGTTATGCGTTATATAGTAATAGTATATAACGTTATACGATAGTACGGAATAGTATATATCGTTATACGTTATATAGTAATAGTATATAACATTATACGTTAGTACGTAATAATATACAACGTTATACGTGATATGGCAATACTATATAACGTTACACGTTATTACGTAATAGTATATAACGTTATACGTTATATAGTAGTAGTATATAACGTTATACGTTATATAGTAATAGTATATAACGTTATGCATTATATAGTAATAGTATATAACGTTATACGATAGTACGGAATAGTATATATCGTTATACGTTATATAGTAATATTATATAACGTTATACGTTATATAGTAATAGTATATAACGTTATACGTTATTACGTAATAGTATATAACGTTATACGTTATATAGTAATAGTATATAACGTTATACGATAGTACGGAATAGTATATATCGTTATACGTTATATAGTGATAGTATATAACGTTATACGTTATATAGTAATAGTATATAACGTTATACGTTATATAGTAATAGTATATAACGTTATACGTTATATAGTAATAGTATATAACGTTATACGTTATATAGTAATAGTATATAACGTTATACGTTATATAGTAATAGTATATAACGTTATACGTTATATAGTAATAGTATATAACGTTATACGTTATATAGTAATAGTATATAACGTTATACGTTATATAGTAATAGTATATAACGTTATACGTTATATAGTAATAGTATATAACGTTATACGTTATATAGTAATAGTATATAACGTTATACGTTATATAGTAATAGTATATAACGTTATACGTTATATAGTAATAGTATATAACGTTATACGTTATATAGTAATAGTATATAACGTTATACGTTAATACGTAATAGTATATATCGTTATACGTTATATAGTAATAGTATATAACGTTATACGTTATATAGTAATAGTATATAACGTTATACGTTATATAGTAATAGTATATAACGTTATACGTTAATACGTAATAGTATATATCGTTATACGTTATATAGTAATAGTATATAACGTTATGCGTTATATAGTAATATTATATAACGTTATACGATATATAGTATAAGTATATAACGTTATACGTTATATAATAATAGTATATAACGTTATACGTTATATAGTAATAGTATATAACGTTATACGTTATATAGTAATATTATATAACGTTATGCGTTATATAGTTATAGTATAGAACGTTATACGTTATATAGTAATAGTATATAACGTTATACGTTATATAGTAATAGTATATAACGTTATACGTTATATAGTAATAGTATATAACGTTATACGTTATATAGTAATAGTATATAACGTTATACGTTATATAGTAATAGTATATAACGTTATACGTTATATAGTAATAGTATATAACGTTATACGTTATATAGTAATATTACATAACGTTATGCGTTATATAGTAATAGTATATAACGATATACGCTATATAGTAATAGTATATAACGTTATGCGTTATATAGTAATAGTATATAACGTTATACGATAGTACGGAATAGTACATATCGTTATACGTTATATAGTAATAGTATATAACATTATACGTTAGTACGTAATAATATACAACGTTATACGTGATATGGCAATACTATATAACGTTATACGTTATTACGTAATAGTATATAACGTTATACGTTATTACGTAATAGTATATAACGTTATACGTTATATAGTAATAGTATATAACGTTATACGTTATATAGTAATAGTATATAACGTTATACGTTATATAGTAATGGTATATAACGTTATACGTTATATAGTAATAGTATATAACGTTATGCATTATATAGTAATAGTATATAACGTTATACGATAGTACGGAATAGTATATATCGTTATACGTTATATAGTAATATTATATAACGTTATACGTTATATAGTAATAGTATATAACGTTATACGTTATATAGTAATAGTATATAACGTTATACGTTAATACGTAATAATATATATCGTTATACGTTATATAGTATAAGTATATAACGTCATACGTTATATAGTAATAGTATATAACGTTATACGTTATATAGTAATTTTACATGACGTTATGTGTTATATAGTAATAGTATATAACGTTATACGTTACATAGTAATAGTATATAACGTTATACGTTATATAGTAATGGTATATAACGTTATACGTTATATAGTAATATTATATAACGTTATGCGTTATATAGTAATAGTATATAACGTTATACGTTATATAGTAATAGTATATAACGTTATACGTTATATAGTAATAGTATATAACGTTATACGTTATATAGTAATAGTATATAACGTTATACGTTATATAGTAATAGTATATAACGTTATTCGTTATATAGTAATAGTATATAACGTTATACGTTATATAGTAATAGTATGTAACGTTATACGATAGTACGTAATAGTATATAACGTTATACGTTATATAGTAATAGTATATAACGTTATACGTTAATACGTAATAGTATATATCGTTATACGTTATATAGTAATAGTATATAACGTTATACGTTATATAGTAATAGTATATAACGTTATACGTTATATAGTAATAGTATATAACGTTATGCGTTATATAGTAATAGTATATAACGTTATACGTTAATACGTGATAGTATATAACGTTATACGTTATATAGTAATAGTATATAACGTTATACGTTAATACGTAATAGTATATATCGTTATGCGTTATATAGTAATAGTATATAACGTTATACGTTATATAGTAATAGTATATAACGTTATACGTTATATAGTAATAGTATATAACGTTATACGTTATATAGTAATAGTATATAACGTTATACGTTATATAGTAATAGTATATAACGTTATTCGTTATATAGTAATAGTATATAACGTTATACGTTATATAGTAATAGTATATAACGTTATACGATAGTACGTAATAGTATATAACGTTATACGTTATATAGTAATAGTATATAACGTTATACGTTAATACGTAATAGTATATATCGTTATACGTTATATAGTAATAGTATATAACGTTATACGTTATATAGTAATAGTATATAACGTTATACGTTATATAGTAATAGTATATAACGTTATACGTTAATACGTGATAGTATATATCGTTATACGTTATATAGTAATAGTATATAACGTTATACGTTATATAGTAATAGTATATAACGTTATACGTTAATACGTAATAGTATATATCGTTATACGTTATATAGTAATAGTATATAACGTTATGCGTTATATAGTAATATTATATAACGTTATACGATATATAGTATAAGTATATAACGTTATACGTTATATAATAATAGTATATAACGTTATACGTTATATAGTAATAGTATATAACGTTATACGTTATATAGTAATATTATATAACGTTATGCGTTATATAGTTATAGTATAGAACGTTATACGTTATATAGTAATAGTATATAACGTTATACGTTATATGGTAATAGTATATAACGTTATACGTTATATAGTAATAGTATATAACGTTATACGTTATATAGTAATAGTATATAACGTTATACGTTATATAGTAATAGTATATAACGTTATACGTTATATAGTAATAGTATATAACGTTATACGTTATATAGTAATAGTATATAACGTTATACGTTGTATAGTAATAGTATATATCGTTATACGTTATATAGTAATAGTATATAACGTTATACGTTATATAGTAATGGTATATAACGTTATACGTTATATAGTAATAGTATATAACGTTATACGTTATATAGTAATAGTATATAACGTTATACGTTATATAGTAATAGTATATATCGTTATACGTTATATAGTAATAGTATATAACGCTATACGTTATATAGTAATGGTATATAACGTTATACGTTATATAGTAATATTATATAACGTTATACGATAGTACGGAATAGTATATATCGTTATACGTTATATAGTAATAGTATATAACGTTATACGTTATATAGTAATAGTATATAACGTTATACGTTATATAGTAATATTATATAACGTTATACGTTAATACGTAATAGTATATATCGTTATACGTTATATAGTATAAGTATATAACGTCATACGTTATATGGTAATAGTATATAACGTTATACGTTATATAGTAATAGTATATAACGTTATACGTTATATAGTAATATTACATAACGTTATGCGTTATATAGTAATAGTATATAACGATATACGCTATATAGTAATAGTATATAACGTTATGCGTTATATAGTAATAGTATATAACGTTATACGATAGTACGGAATAGTATATATCGTTATACGTTATATAGTAATAGTATATAACATTATACGTTAGTACGTAATAATATACAACGTTATACGTGATATGGCAATACTATATAACGTTATACGTTATTACGTAATAGTATATAACGTTATACGTTATATAGTAATAGTATATAACGTTATACGTTATATAGTAATAGTATATAACGTTATGCATTATATAGTAATAGTATATAACGTTATACGATAGTACGGAATAGTATATATCGTTATACGTTATATAGTAATATTATATAACGTTATACGTTATATAGTAATAGTATATAACGTTATACGTTATTACGTAATAGTATATAACGTTATACGTTATATAGTAATAGTATATAACGTTATACGATAGTACGGAATAGTATATATCGTTATACGTTATATAGTGATAGTATATAACGTTATACGTTATATAGTAATAGTATATAACGTTATACGTTATATAGTAATAGTATATAACGTTATACGTTATATAGTAATAGTATATAACGTTATACGTTATATAGTAATAGTATATAACGTTATACGTTATATAGTAATAGTATATAACGTTATACGTTATTACGTAATAGTATATAACGTTATACGTTATATAGTAATAGTATATAACGTTATACGTTATATAGTAATAGTATATAACGTTATACGTTATATAGTAATAGTATATAACGTTATACGTTATATAGTAATAGTATATAACGTTATACGTTATATAGTAATAGTATATAACGTTATACGTTATATAGTAATAGTATATAACGTTATACGTTAATACGTAATAGTATATATCGTTATACGTTATATAGTAATTGTATATAACGTTATACGTTATATAGTAATAGTATATAACGTTATACGTTATATAGTAATAGTATATAACGTTATACGTTAATACGTAATAGTATATATCGTTATACGTTATATAGTAATAGTATATAACGTTATGCGTTATATAGTAATATTATATAACGTTATACGATATATAGTATAAGTATATAACGTTATACGTTATATAATAATAGTATATAACGTTATACGTTATATAGTAATAGTATATAACGTTATACGTTATATAGTAATATTATATAACGTTATGCGTTATATAGTTATAGTATAGAACGTTATACGTTATATAGTAATAGTATATAACGTTATACGTTATGTAGTAATAGTATATAACGTTATACGTTATATAGTAATAGTATATAACGTTATACGTTATATAGTAATAGTATATAACGTTATACGTTATATAGTAATAGTATATAACGTTATACGTTATATAGTAATAGTATATAACGTTATACGTTATATAGTAATAGTATATAACGTTATACGTTATATAGTAATATTACATAACGTTATGCGTTATATAGTAATAGTATATAACGATATACGCTATATAGTAATAGTATATAACGTTATGCGTTATATAGTAATAGTATATAACGTTATACGATAGTACGGAATAGTACATATCGTTATACGTTATATAGTAATAGTATATAACATTATACGTTAGTACGTAATAATATACAACGTTATACGTGATATGGCAATACTATATAACGTTATACGTTATTACGTAATAGTATATAACGTTATACGTTATTACGTAATAGTATATAACGTTATACGTTATATAGTAATAGTATATAACGTTATACGTTATATAGTAATAGTATATAACGTTATACGTTATATAGTAATGGTATATAACGTTATACGTTATATAGTAATAGTATATAACGTTATGCATTATATAGTAATAGTATATAACGTTATACGATAGTACGGAATAGTATATATCGTTATACGTTATATAGTAATATTATATAACGTTATACGTTATATAGTAATAGTATATAACGTTATACGTTATATAGTAATAGTATATAACGTTATACGTTAATACGTAATAATATATATCGTTATACGTTATATAGTATAAGTATATAACGTCATACGTTATATAGTAATAGTATATAACGTTATACGTTATATAGTAATTTTACATGACGTTATGTGTTATATAGTAATAGTATATAACGTTATACGTTACATAGTAATAGTATATAACGTTATACGTTATATAGTAATGGTATATAACGTTATACGTTATATAGTAATATTATATAACGTTATGCGTTATATAGTAATAGTATATAACGTTATACGTTATATAGTAATAGTATATAACGTTATACGTTATATAGTAATAGTATATAACGTTATACGTTATATAGTAATAGTATATAACGTTATACGTTATATAGTAATAGTATATAACGTTATTCGTTATATAGTAATAGTATATAACGTTATACGTTATATAGTAATAGTATGTAACGTTATACGATAGTACGTAATAGTATATAACGTTATACGTTATATAGTAATAGTATATAACGTTATACGTTAATACGTAATAGTATATATCGTTATACGTTATATAGTAATAGTATATAACGTTATACGTTATATAGTAATAGTATATAACGTTATACGTTATATAGTAATAGTATATAACGTTATGCGTTATATAGTAATAGTATATAACGTTATACGTTAATACGTGATAGTATATAACGTTATACGTTATATAGTAATAGTATATAACGTTATACGTTAATACGTAATAGTATATATCGTTATGCGTTATATAGTAATAGTATATAACGTTATACGTTATATAGTAATAGTATATAACGTTATACGTTATATAGTAATAGTATATAACGTTATACGTTATATAGTAATAGTATATAACGTTATACGTTATATAGTAATAGTATATAACGTTATTCGTTATATAGTAATAGTATATAACGTTATACGTTATATAGTAATAGTATATAACGTTATGCGTTATATAGTAATATTATATAACGTTATACGATATATAGTATAAGTATATAACGTTATACGTTATATAGTAATAGTATATAACGTTATACGTTATATAGTAATAGTATATAACGTTATACGTTGTATAGTAATAGTATATATCGTTATACGTTATATAGTAATAGTATATAACGTTATACGTTATATAGTAATGGTATATAACGTTATACGTTATATAGTAATAGTATATAACGTTATACGTTATATAGTAATAGTATATAACGTTATACGTTATATAGTAATAGTATATATCGTTATACGTTATATAGTAATAGTATATAACGCTATACGTTATATAGTAATGGTATATAACGTTATACGTTATATAGTAATATTATATAACGTTATACGATAGTACGGAATAGTATATATCGTTATACGTTATATAGTAATAGTATATAACGTTATACGTTATATAGTAATAGTATATAACGTTATACGTTATATAGTAATATTATATAACGTTATACGTTAATACGTAATAGTATATATCGTTATACGTTATATAGTATAAGTATATAACGTCATACGTTATATGGTAATAGTATATAACGTTATACGTTATATAGTAATAGTATATAACGTTATACGTTATATAGTAATATTACATAACGTTATGCGTTATATAGTAATAGTATATAACGATATACGCTATATAGTAATAGTATATAACGTTATGCGTTATATAGTAATAGTATATAACGTTATACGATAGTACGGAATAGTATATATCGTTATACGTTATATAGTAATAGTATATAACATTATACGTTAGTACGTAATAATATACAACGTTATACGTGATATGGCAATACTATATAACGTTATACGTTATTACGTAATAGTATATAACGTTATACGTTATATAGTAATAGTATATAACGTTATACGTTATATAGTAATAGTATATAACGTTATGCATTATATAGTAATAGTATATAACGTTATACGATAGTACGGAATAGTATATATCGTTATACGTTATATAGTAATATTATATAACGTTATACGTTATATAGTAATAGTATATAACGTTATACGTTATTACGCAATAGTATATAACGTTATACGTTATATAGTAATAGTATATAACGTTATACGATAGTACGGAATAGTATATATCGTTATACGTTATATAGTGATAGTATATAACGTTATACGTTATATAGTAATAGTATATAACGTTATACGTTATATAGTAATAGTATATAACGTTATACGTTATATAGTAATAGTATATAACGTTATACGTTATATAGTAATAGTATATAACGTTATACGTTATATAGTAATAGTATATAACGTTATACGTTATTACGTAATAGTATATAACGTTATACGTTATATAGTAATAGTATATAACGTTATACGTTATATAGTAATAGTATATAACGTTATACGTTATATAGTAATAGTATATAACGTTATACGTTATATAGTAATAGTATATAACGTTATACGTTATATAGTAATAGTATATAACGTTATACGTTATATAGTAATAGTATATAACGTTATACGTTAATACGTAATAGTATATATCGTTATACGTTATATAGTAATTGTATATAACGTTATACGTTATATAGTAATAGTATATAACGTTATACGTTATATAGTAATAGTATATAACGTTATACGTTAATACGTAATAGTATATATCGTTATACGTTATATAGTAATAGTATATAACGTTATGCGTTATATAGTAATATTATATAACGTTATACGATATATAGTATAAGTATATAACGTTATACGTTATATAATAATAGTATATAACGTTATACGTTATATAGTAATAGTATATAACGTTATACGTTAT
Source organism: Bombus terrestris (assembly GCF_910591885.1). NCBI lineage: Eukaryota > Metazoa > Arthropoda > Insecta > Hymenoptera > Apidae > Bombus > Bombus terrestris. The sequence goes on along the minus strand of NW_025963569.1, from coordinate 685,212 downwards.
ATAGTAATATTATATAACGTTATGCGTTATATAGTTATAGTATAGAACGTTATACGTTATATAGTAATAGTATATAACGTTATACGTTATATAGTAATAGTATATAACGTTATACGTTATATAGTAATAGTATATAACGTTATACGTTATATAGTAATAGTATATAACGTTATACGTTATATAGTAATAGTATATAACGTTATACGTTATATAGTAATAGTATATAACGTTATACGTTATATAGTAATAGTATATAACGTTATACGTTATATAGTAATATTACATAACGTTATGCGTTATATAGTAATAGTATATAACGATATACGCTATATAGTAATAGTATATAACGTTATGCGTTATATAGTAATAGTATATAACGTTATACGATAGTACGGAATAGTACATATCGTTATACGTTATATAGTAATAGTATATAACATTATACGTTAGTACGTAATAATATACAACGTTATACGTGATATGGCAATACTATATAACGTTATACGTTATTACGTAATAATATATAACGTTATACGTTATTACGTAATAGTATATAACGTTATACGTTATATAGTAATAGTATATAACGTTATACGTTATATAGTAATAGTATATAACGTTATACGTTATATAGTAATGGTATATAACGTTATACGTTATATAGTAATAGTATATAACGTTATGCATTATATAGTAATAGTATATAACGTTATACGATAGTACGGAATAGTATATATCGTTATACGTTATATAGTAATATTATATAACGTTATACGTTATATAGTAATAGTATATAACGTTATACGTTATATAGTAATAGTATATAACGTTATACGTTAATACGTAATAATATATATCGTTATACGTTATATAGTATAAGTATATAACGTCATAAGTTATATAGTAATAGTATATAACGTTATACGTTATATAGTAATTTTACATGACGTTATGTGTTATATAGTAATAGTATATAACGTTATACGTTACATAGTAATAGTATATAACGTTATACGTTATATAGTAATGGTATATAACGTTATACGTTATATAGTAATATTATATAACGTTATGCGTTATATAGTAATAGTATATAACGTTATACGTTATATAGTAATAGTATATAACGTTATACGTTATATAGTAATAGTATATAACGTTATACGTTATATAGTAATAGTATATAACGTTATACGTTATATAGTAATAGTATATAACGTTATTCGTTATATAGTAATAGTATATAACGTTATACGTTATATAGTAATAGTATGTAACGTTATACGATAGTACGTAATAGTATATAACGTTATACGTTATATAGTAATAGTATATAACGTTATACGTTAATACGTAATAGTATATATCGTTATACGTTATATAGTAATAGTATATAACGTTATACGTTATATAGTAATAGTATATAACGTTATACGTTATATAGTAATAGTATATAACGTTATGCGTTATATAGTAATAGTATATAACGTTATACGTTAATACGTGATAGTATATAACGTTATACGTTATATAGTAATAGTATATAACGTTATACGTTAATACGTAATAGTATATATCGTTATGCGTTATATAGTAATAGTATATAACGTTATACGTTATATAGTAATAGTATATAACGTTATACGTTATATAGTAATAGTATATAACGTTATACGTTATATAGTAATAGTATATAACGTTATACGTTATATAGTAATAGTATATAACGTTATTCGTTATATAGTAATAGTATATAACGTTATACGTTATATAGTAATAGTATATAACGTTATACGATAGTACGTAATAGTATATAACGTTATACGTTATATAGTAATAGTATATAACGTTATACGTTAATACGTAATAGTATATATCGTTATACGTTATATAGTAATAGTATATAACGTTATACGTTATATAGTAATAGTATATAACGTTATACGTTATATAGTAATAGTATATAACGTTATACGTTAATACGTGATAGTATATATCGTTATACGTTATATAGTAATAGTATATAACGTTATACGTTATATAGTAATATTATATAACGTTATGCGCTATATAGTAATAGTATATAACGTTATACGTTATATAGTAATAGTATATAACGTTATGCATTATACAGTAACAGTATATAACGTTATACGATAGTACGGAATAGTATATATCGTTATACGTTATATAGTAAAAGTATATAACGTTATACGTTATATAGTAATAGTATATAACGTTATACGTTATATAGTAATAGTATATAACGTTATACGTTAATACGTAATAGTATATATCGTTATACGTTATATAGTAATAGTATATAACGTTATGCGTTATATAGTAATAGTATATAACGTTATACGTTATATAGTAATAGTATATAACGTTATACGTTAATACGTGATAGTATATATCGTTATACGTTATATAGTAATAGTATATAACGTTATACGTTATATAGTAATATTATATAACGTTATGCGCTATATAGTAATAGTATATAACGTTATACGTTATATAGTAATAGTATATAACGTTATGCATTATACAGTAATAGTATATAACGTTATACGATAGTACGGAATAGTATATATCGTTATACGTTATATAGTAAAAGTATATAACGTTATACGTTATATAGTAATAGTATATAACGTTATACGTTATATAGTAATAGTATATAACGTTATACGTTAATACGTAATAGTATATATCGTTATACGTTATATAGTAATAGTATATAACGTTATGCGTTATATAGTAATAGTATATAACGTTATACGTTATATAGTATAAGTATATAACGTTATACGTTATATAGTAATAGTATATAACGTTATACGTTATATAGTAATATTATATAACGTTGTGCGTTATATAGTAATAGTATATAACGTTATACGTTAATACGTAATAGTATATATCGTTATACGTTATATAGTAATAGTATATAACGTTATACGTTATATAATAATAGTATATAACGTTATACGTTATATAGTAATATTATATAACGTTATGCGTCATATAGTAATAGTATATAACGTTATACGTTATATAGTAATAGTATATAACGTTATACGTTATATAGTAATAGTATATAACGTTATACGATATATAGTATAAGTATATAACGTTATACGTTATATAATAATAGTATATAACGTTATACGTTATATAGTAATATTATATAACGTTATGCGTCATATAGTAATAGTATATAACGTTCTACGTTATATAGTAATAGTATATAACGTTATACGTTATATAGTAATAGTATATAACGTTATACGTTATATAGTAATATTATATAACGTTATGCGTTATATAGTTATAGTATAGAACGTTATACGTTATATAGTAATAGTATATAACGTTATACGTTATATAGTAATAGTATATAACGTTATACGTTATATAGTAAAAGTATATAACGTTATACGTTATATAGTAATATTATATAACGTTATGCGTCATATAGTAATAGTATATAACGTTATACGTTATATAGTAATAGTATATAACGTTATACGTTATATAGTAATAGTATATAACGTTATACGTTATATAGTAATATTATATAACGTTATGCGTTATATAGTTATAGTATAGAACGTTATACGTTATATAGTAATAGTATATAACGTTATACGTTATATAGTAATAGTATATAACGATATACGCTATATAGTAATAGTATATAACGTTATGCGTTATATAGTAATAGTATATAACGTTATACGATAGTACGGAATAGTATATATCGTTATACGTTATATAGTAATAGTATATAACATTATACGTTAGTACGTAATAATATACAACGTTATACGTGATATGGCAATACTATATAACGTTATACGTTATTACGTAATAGTATATAACGTTATACGTTATATAGTAATAGTATATAACGTTATACGTTATATAGTAATAGTATATAACGTTATACGTTATATAGTAATAGTATATAACGTTATACGTTATATAGTAATGGTATATAACGTTATACGTTATATAGTAATATTATATAACGTTATACGATAGTACGGAATAGTATATATCGTTATACGTTATATAGTAATAGTATATAACGTTATGCGTTATATAGTAATAGTATATAACGTTATACGATATATAGTATAAGTATATAACGTTATACGTTATATAATAATAGTATATAACGTTATACGTTATATAGTAATATTATATAACGTTATGCGTCATATAGTAATAGTATATAACGTTATACGTTATATAGTAATAGTATATAACGTTATACGTTATATAGTAATAGTATATAACGTTATACGTTATATAGTAATAGTATATAACGTTATACGATAGTACGGAATAGTATATATCGTTATACGTTATATAGTAATAGTATATAACGTTATACGTTATATAGTAATAGTATATAACGCTATACGTTAATACGTAATAGTATATATCGTTATACGTTATATAGTAATAGTATATAACGTTATGCGTTATATAGTAATAGTATATAACGTTATACGATATATAGTATAAGTATATAACGTTATACGTTATATAATAATAGTATATAACGTTATACGTTATATAGTAATATTATATAACGTTATGCGTCATATAGTAATAGTATATAACGTTATACGTTATATAGTAATAGTATATAACGTTATACGTTATATAGTAATAGTATATAACGTTATACGTTATATAGTAATACTATATAACGTTATGCGTTATATAGTAATAGTATATAACGATATACGCTATATAGTAATAGTATATAACGTTATGCGTTATATAGTAATAGTATATAACGTTATACGATAGTACGGAATAGTATATATCGTTATACGTTATATAGTAATAGTATATAACGTTATACGTTATTACGTAATAGTATATAACGTTATACGTTATATAGTAATAGTATATAACGTTATACGATAGTACGGAATAGTATATATCGTTATACGTTATATAGTGATAGTATATAACGTTATACGTTATATAGTAATAGTATATAACGTTATACGTTATATAGTAATAGTATATAACGTTATACGTTATATAGTAATAGTATATAACGTTATACGTTATATAGTAATAGTATATAACGTTATACGTTATATAGTAATAGTATATAACGTTATACGTTATTACGTAATAGTATATAACGTTATACGTTATATAGTAATAGTATATAACGTTATACGTTATATAGTAATAGTATATAACGTTATACGTTATATAGTAATAGTATATAACGTTATACGTTATATAGTAATAGTATATAACGTTATACGTTATATAGTAATAGTATATAACGTTATACGTTATATAGTAATAGTATATAACGTTATACGTTAATACGTAATAGTATATATCGTTATACGTTATATAGTAATAGTATATAACGTTATACGTTATATAGTAATAGTATATAACGTTATACGTTATATAGTAATAGTATATAACGTTATACGTTAATACGTAATAGTATATATCGTTATACGTTATATAGTAATAGTATATAACGTTATGCGTTATATAGTAATATTATATAACGTTATACGATATATAGTATAAGTATATAACGTTATACGTTATATAATAATAGTATATAACGTTATACGTTATATAGTAATAGTATATAACGTTATACGTTATATAGTAATATTATATAACGTTATGCGTTATATAGTTATAGTATAGAACGTTATACGTTATATAGTAATAGTATATAACGTTATACGTTATATAGTAATAGTATATAACGTTATACGTTATATAGTAATAGTATATAACGTTATACGTTATATAGTAATAGTATATAACGTTATACGTTATATAGTAATAGTATATAACGTTATACGTTATATAGTAATAGTATATAACGTTATACGTTATATAGTAATAGTATATAACGTTATACGTTATATAGTAATATTACATAACGTTATGCGTTATATAGTAATAGTATATAACGATATACGCTATATAGTAATAGTATATAACGTTATGCGTTATATAGTAATAGTATATAACGTTATACGATAGTACGGAATAGTACATATCGTTATACGTTATATAGTAATAGTATATAACATTATACGTTAGTACGTAATAATATACAACGTTATACGTGATATGGCAATACTATATAACGTTATACGTTATTACGTAATAGTATATAACGTTATACGTTATTACGTAATAGTATATAACGTTATACGTTATATAGTAATAGTATATAACGTTATACGTTATATAGTAATAGTATATAACGTTATACGTTATATAGTAATGGTATATAACGTTATACGTTATATAGTAATAGTATATAACGTTATGCATTATATAGTAATAGTATATAACGTTATACGATAGTACGGAATAGTATATATCGTTATACGTTATATAGTAATATTATATAACGTTATACGTTATATAGTAATAGTATATAACGTTATACGTTATATAGTAATAGTATATAACGTTATACGTTAATACGTAATAATATATATCGTTATACGTTATATAGTATAAGTATATAACGTCATACGTTATATAGTAATAGTATATAACGTTATACGTTATATAGTAATTTTACATGACGTTATGTGTTATATAGTAATAGTATATAACGTTATACGTTACATAGTAATAGTATATAACGTTATACGTTATATAGTAATGGTATATAACGTTATACGTTATATAGTAATATTATATAACGTTATGCGTTATATAGTAATAGTATATAACGTTATACGTTATATAGTAATAGTATATAACGTTATACGTTATATAGTAATAGTATATAACGTTATACGTTATATAGTAATAGTATATAACGTTATACGTTATATAGTAATAGTATATAACGTTATACGTTATATAGTAATAGTATATAACGTTATACGTTATATAGTAATAGTATATAACGTTATACGTTATATAGTAATAGTATATAACGTTATTCGTTATATAGTAATAGTATATAACGTTATACGTTATATAGTAATAGTATATAACGTTATACGATAGTACGTAATAGTATATAACGTTATACGTTATATAGTAATAGTATATAACGTTATACGTTAATACGTAATAGTATATATCGTTATACGTTATATAGTAATAGTATATAACGTTATACGTTATATAGTAATAGTATATAACGTTATACGTTATATAGTAATAGTATATAACGTTATACGTTAATACGTGATAGTATATATCGTTATACGTTATATAGTAATAGTATATAACGTTATACGTTATATAGTAATATTATATAACGTTATGCGCTATATAGTAATAGTATATAACGTTATACGTTATATAGTAATAGTATATAACGTTATGCATTATACAGTAATAGTATATAACGTTATACGATAGTACGGAATAGTATATATCGTTATACGTTATATAGTAAAAGTATATAACGTTATACGTTATATAGTAATAGTATATAACGTTATACGTTATATAGTAATAGTATATAACGTTATACGTTAATACGTAATAGTATATATCGTTATACGTTATATAGTAATAGTATATAACGTTATGCGTTATATAGTAATAGTATATAACGTTATACGTTATATAGTAATAGTATATAACGTTATACGTTAATACGTGATAGTATATATCGTTATACGTTATATAGTAATAGTATATAACGTTATACGTTATATAGTAATATTATATAACGTTATGCGCTATATAGTAATAGTATATAACGTTATACGTTATATAGTAATAGTATATAACGTTATACGTTATATAGTAATGGTATATAACGTTATACGTTATATAGTAATAGTATATAACGTTATGCATTATATAGTAATAGTATATAACGTTATACGATAGTACGGAATAGTATATATCGTTATACGTTATATAGTAATATTATATAACGTTATACGTTATATAGTAATAGTATATAACGTTATACGTTATATAGTAATAGTATATAACGTTATACGTTAATACGTAATAATATATATCGTTATACGTTATATAGTATAAGTATATAACGTCATACGTTATATAGTAATAGTATATAACGTTATACGTTATATAGTAATTTTACATGACGTTATGTGTTATATAGTAATAGTATATAACGTTATACGTTACATAGTAATAGTATATAACGTTATACGTTATATAGTAATGGTATATAACGTTATACGTTATATAGTAATATTATATAACGTTATGCGTTATATAGTAATAGTATATAACGTTATACGTTATATAGTAATAGTATATAACGTTATACGTTATATAGTAATAGTATATAACGTTATACGTTATATAGTAATAGTATATAACGTTATACGTTATATAGTAATAGTATATAACGTTATTCGTTATATAGTAATAGTATATAACGTTATACGTTATATAGTAATAGTATGTAACGTTATACGATAGTACGTAATAGTATATAACGTTATACGTTATATAGTAATAGTATATAACGTTATACGTTAATACGTAATAGTATATATCGTTATACGTTATATAGTAATAGTATATAACGTTATACGTTATATAGTAATAGTATATAACGTTATACGTTATATAGTAATAGTATATAACGTTATACGTTAATACGTGATAGTATATATCGTTATACGTTATATAGTAATAGTATATAACGTTATACGTTATATAGTAATATTATATAACGTTATGCGCTATATAGTAATAGTATATAACGTTATACGTTATATAGTAATAGTATATAACGTTATGCATTATACAGTAATAGTATATAACGTTATACGATAGTACGGAATAGTATATATCGTTATACGTTATATAGTAAAAGTATATAACGTTATACGTTATATAGTAATAGTATATAACGTTATACGTTATATAGTAATAGTATATAACGTTATACGTTAATACGTAATAGTATATATCGTTATACGTTATATAGTAATAGTATATAACGTTATGCGTTATATAGTAATAGTATATAACGTTATACGTTATATAGTAATAGTATATAACGTTATACGTTAATACGTGATAGTATATATCGTTATACGTTATATAGTAATAGTATATAACGTTATACGTTATATAGTAATATTATATAACGTTATGCGCTATATAGTAATAGTATATAACGTTATACGTTATATAGTAATAGTATATAACGTTATGCATTATACAGTAATAGTATATAACGTTATACGATAGTACGGAATAGTATATATCGTTATACGTTATATAGTAAAAGTATATAACGTTATACGTTATATAGTAATAGTATATAACGTTATACGTTATATAGTAATAGTATATAACGTTATACGTTAATACGTAATAGTATATATCGTTATACGTTATATAGTAATAGTATATAACGTTATGCGTTATATAGTAATAGTATATAACGTTATACGTTATATAGTATAAGTATATAACGTTATACGTTATATAGTAATAGTATATAACGTTATACGTTATATAGTAATATTATATAACGTTGTGCGTTATATAGTAATAGTATATAACGTTATACGTTAATACGTAATAGTATATATCGTTATACGTTATATAGTAATAGTATATAACGTTATACGTTATATAATAATAGTATATAACGTTATACGTTATATAGTAATATTATATAACGTTATGCGTCATATAGTAATAGTATATAACGTTATACGTTATATAGTAATAGTATATAACGTTATACGTTATATAGTAATAGTATATAACGTTATACGATATATAGTATAAGTATATAACGTTATACGTTATATAATAATAGTATATAACGTTATACGTTATATAGTAATATTATATAACGTTATGCGTCATATAGTAATAGTATATAACGTTATACGTTATATAGTAATAGTATATAACGTTATACGTTATATAGTAATAGTATATAACGTTATACGTTATATAGTAATATTATATAACGTTATGCGTCATATAGTAATAGTATATAACGTTATACGTTATATAGTAATAGTATATAACGTTATACGTTATATAGTAATAGTATATAACGTTATACGTTATATAGTAATATTATATAACGTTATGCGTTATATAGTTATAGTATAGAACGTTATACGTTATATAGTAATAGTATATAACGTTATACGTTATATAGTAATAGTATATAACGATATACGCTATATAGTAATAGTATATAACGTTATGCGTTATATAGTAATAGTATATAACGTTATACGATAGTACGGAATAGTATATATCGTTATACGTTATATAGTAATAGTATATAACATTATACGTTAGTACGTAATAATATACAACGTTATACGTGATATGGCAATACTATATAACGTTATACGTTATTACGTAATAGTATATAACGTTATACGTTATATAGTAATAGTATATAACGTTATACGATAGTACGGAATAGTATATATCGTTATACGTTATATAGTAATAGTATATAACGTTATACGTTATATAGTAATAGTATATAACGCTATACGTTAATACGTAATAGTATATATCGTTATACGTTATATAGTAATAGTATATAACGTTATGCGTTATATAGTAATAGTATATAACGTTATACGATATATAGTATAAGTATATAACGTTATACGTTATATAATAATAGTATATAACGCTATACGTTAATACGTAATAGTATATATCGTTATACGTTATATAGTAATAGTATATAACGCTATACGTTAATACGTAATAGTATATAACGTTATACGTTATATAGTAATATTATATAACGTTATGCGTCATATAGTAATAGTATATAACGTTATACGTTATATAGTAATATTATATAACGTTATGCGTTATATAGTTATAGTATAGAACGTTATACGTTATATAGTAATAGTATATAACGTTATACGTTATATAGTAATAGTATATAACGTTATACGTTATATAGTAAAAGTATATAACGTTATACGTTATATAGTAATAGTATATAACGTTATACGTTATATAGTAATAGTATATAACGTTATACGTTATATAGTAATGGTATATAACGTTATACGTTATATAGTAATATTATATAACGTTATACGATAGTACGGAATAGTATATATCGTTATACGTTATATAGTAATAGTATATAACGTTATACGTTATATAGTAATATTATATAACGTTATACGATAGTACGGAATAGTATATATCGTTATACGTTATATAGTAATAGTATATAACGTTATACGATAGTACGGAATAGTATATATCGTTATACGTTATATAGTAATAGTATATAACGTTATACGTTATATAGTAATAGTATATAACGCTATACGTTAATACGTAATAGTATATATCGTTATACGTTATATAGTAATAGTATATAACGTTATGCGTTATATAGTAATAGTATATAACGTTATACGATATATAGTATAAGTATATAACGTTATACGTTATATAATAATAGTATATAACGTTATACGTTATATAGTAATATTATATAACGTTATGCGTCATATAGTAATAGTATATAACGTTATACGTTATATAGTAATAGTATATAACGTTATACGTTATATAGTAATAGTATATAACGTTATACGTTATATAGTAATACTATATAACGTTATGCGTTATATAGTAATAGTATATAACGATATACGCTATATAGTAATAGTATATAACGTTATGCGTTATATAGTAATAGTATATAACGTTATACGATAGTACGGAATAGTATATATCGTTATACGTTATATAGTAATAGTATATAACATTATACGTTAGTACGTAATAATATACAACGTTATACGTGATATGGCAATACTATATAACGTTATACGTTATTACGTAATAGTATATAACGTTATACGTTATATAGTAATAGTATATAACGTTATACGTTATATAGTAATGGTATATAACGTTATACGTTATATAGTAATATTATATAACGTTATACGATAGTACGGAATAGTATATATCGTTATACGTTATATAGTAATAGTATATAACGTTATACGTTATATAGTAATAGTATATAACGTTATACGTTATATAGTAATATTATATAACGTTATACGTTAATACGTAATAGTATATATCGTTATACGTTATATAGTATAAGTATATAACGTCATACGTTATATAGTAATAGTATATAACGTTATACGTTATATAGTAATATTACATAACGTTATGTGTTATACAGTAATAGTATATAACGTTATACGTTACATAGTAATAGTATATAACGTTATACGTTATATAGTAATAGTATATAACGTTATGCGTTATATAGTAATAGTATATAACGTTATACGATATATAGTATAAGTATATAACGTTATACGTTATATAATAATAGTATATAACGTTATACGTTATATAGTAATAGTATATAACGTTATACGTTATATAGTAATAGTATATAACGTTATACGTTATATAGTAATAGTATATAACGTTATACGTTATATAGTAATAGTATATAACGATATACGCTATATAGTAATAGTATATAACGTTATGCGTTATATAGTAATAGTATATAACGTTATACGATAGTACGGAATAGTATATATCGTTATACGTTATATAGTAATAGTATATAACATTATACGTTAGCACGTAATAATATACAACGTTATACGTGATATGGCAATACTATATAACGTTATACGTTATTACGTAATAGTATATAACGTTATACGTTATATAGTAATAGTATATAACGTTATACGTTATATAGTAATAGTATATAACGTTATACGTTATATAGTAATAGTATATAACGTTATACGTTATATAGTAATAGTATATAACGTTATACGATAGTACGTAATAGTATATAACGTTATACGTTATATAGTAATAGTATATAACGTTATACGTTATATAGTAATGGTATATAACGTTATACGTTATATAGTAATATTATATAACGTTATACGATAGTACGGAATAGTATATATCGTTATACGTTATATAGTAATGGTATAAAACGTTATACGTTATATAGTAATAGTATATAACGTTATACGTTATATAGTAATAGTATATAACGTTATACGTTAATACGTAATAGTATATATCGTTATACGTTATATAGTAATAGTATATAACGTTATGCGTTATATAGTAATAGTATATAACGTTATACGATATATAGTATAAGTATATAACGTTATACGTTATATAATAATAGTATATAACGTTATACGTTATATAGTAATATTATATAACGTTATGCGTCATATAGTAATAGTATATAACGTTATACGTTATATAGTAATAGTATATAACGTTATACGTTATATAGTAATAGTATATAACGTTATACGTTACATAGTAATACTATATAACGTTATGCGTTATATAGTAATAGTATATAACGATATACGCTATATAGTAATAGTATATAACGTTATGCGTTATATAGTAATAGTATATAACGTTATACGATAGTACGGAATAGTATATATCGTTATACGTTATATAGTAATAGTATATAACATTATACGTTAGTACGTAATAATATACAACGTTATACGTGATATGGCAATACTATATAACGTTATACGTTATTACGTAATAGTATATAACGTTATACGTTATATAGTAATAGTATATAACGTTATACGTTATATAGTAATAGTATATAACGTTATACGTTATATAGTAATGGTATATAACGTTATACGTTATATAGTAATATTATATAACGTTATACGATAGTACGGAATAGTATATATCGTTATACGTTATATAGTAATAGTATATAACGTTATACGTTATATAGTAATAGTATATAACGTTATACGTTATATAGTAATATTATATAACGTTATACGTTAATACGTAATAGTATATATCGTTATACGTTATATAGTATAAGTATATAACGTCATACGTTATATAGTAATAGTATATAACGTTATACGTTATATAGTAATATTACATAACGTTATGTGTTATACAGTAATAGTATATAACGTTATACGTTACATAGTAATAGTATATAACGTTATACGTTATATAGTAATGGTATATAACGTTATACGTTATATAGTAATATTATATAACGTTATGCGTTATATAGTAATAGTATATAACGTTATACGTTATATAGTAATAGTATATAACGTTATACGTTATATAGTAATAGTATATAACGTTATACGTTATAAAGTAATAGTATATAACGATATACGCTATATAGTAATAGTATATAACGTTATGCGTTATATAGTAATAGTATATAACGTTATACGATAGTACGGAATAGTATATATCGTTATACGTTATATAGTAATAGTATATAACGTTATACGTTATATAGTAATAGTATATAACGTTATACGTTATATAGTAATAGTATATAACGTTATACGTTATATAGTAATATTACATAACGTTATGCGTTATATAGTAATAGTATATAACGATATACGCTATATAGTAATAGTATATAACGTTATGCGTTATATAGTAATAGTATATAACGTTATACGATAGTACGGAATAGTACATATCGTTATACGTTATATAGTAATAGTATATAACATTATACGTTAGTACGTAATAATATACAACGTTATACGTGATATGGCAATACTATATAACGTTATACGTTATTACGTAATAGTATATAACGTTATACGTTATTACGTAATAGTATATAACGTTATACGTTATATAGTAATAGTATATAACGTTATACGTTATATAGTAATAGTATATAACGTTATACGTTATATAGTAATGGTATATAACGTTATACGTTATATAGTAATAGTATATAACGTTATGCATTATATAGTAATAGTATATAACGTTATACGATAGTACGGAATAGTATATATCGTTATACGTTATATAGTAATATTATATAACGTTATACGTTATATAGTAATAGTATATAACGTTATACGTTATATAGTAATAGTATATAACGTTATACGTTAATACGTAATAATATATATCGTTATACGTTATATAGTATAAGTATATAACGTCATACGTTATATAGTAATAGTATATAACGTTATACGTTATATAGTAATTTTACATGACGTTATGTGTTATATAGTAATAGTATATAACGTTATACGTTATATAGTAATAGTATATAACGTTATTCGTTATATAGTAATAGTATATAACGTTATACGTTATATAGTAATAGTATGTAACGTTATACGATAGTACGTAATAGTATATAACGTTATACGTTATATAGTAATAGTATATAACGTTATACGTTAATACGTAATAGTATATATCGTTATACGTTATATAGTAATAGTATATAACGTTATACGTTATATAGTAATAGTATATAACGTTATACGTTATATAGTAATAGTATATAACGTTATGCGTTATATAGTAATAGTATATAACGTTATACGTTAATACGTGATAGTATATAACGTTATACGTTATATAGTAATAGTATATAACGTTATACGATAGTACGTAATAGTATATAACGTTATACGTTATATAGTAATAGTATATAACGTTATACGTTAATACGTAATAGTATATATCGTTATACGTTATATAGTAATAGTATATAACGTTATACGTTATATAGTAATAGTATATAACGTTATACGTTATATAGTAATAGTATATAACGTTATACGTTAATACGTGATAGTATATATCGTTATACGTTATATAGTAATAGTATATAACGTTATACGTTATATAGTAATATTATATAACGTTATGCGCTATATAGTAATAGTATATAACGTTATACGTTATATAGTAATAGTATATAACGTTATGCATTATACAGTAATAGTATATAACGTTATACGATAGTACGGAATAGTATATATCGTTATACGTTATATAGTAAAAGTATATAACGTTATACGTTATATAGTAATAGTATATAACGTTATACGTTATATAGTAATAGTATATAACGTTATACGTTAATACGTAATAGTATATATCGTTATACGTTATATAGTAATAGTATATAACGTTATGCGTTATATAGTAATAGTATATAACGTTATACGTTATATAGTAATAGTATATAACGTTATACGTTAATACGTGATAGTATATATCGTTATACGTTATATAGTAATAGTATATAACGTTATACGTTATATAGTAATATTATATAACGTTATGCGCTATATAGTAATAGTATATAACGTTATACGTTATATAGTAATAGTATATAACGTTATGCATTATACAGTAATAGTATATAACGTTATACGATAGTACGGAATAGTATATATCGTTATACGTTATATAGTAAAAGTATATAACGTTATACGTTATATAGTAATAGTATATAACGTTATACGTTATATAGTAATAGTATATAACGTTATACGTTAATACGTAATAGTATATATCGTTATACGTTATATAGTAATAGTATATAACGTTATGCGTTATATAGTAATAGTATATAACGTTATACGTTATATAGTATAAGTATATAACGTTATACGTTATATAGTAATAGTATATAACGTTATACGTTATATAGTAATATTATATAACGTTGTGCGTTATATAGTAATAGTATATAACGTTATACGTTAATACGTAATAGTATATATCGTTATACGTTATATAGTAATAGTATATAACGTTATACGTTATATAATATTACTATATAACGTTATACGTTATATAGTAATATTATATAACGTTATGCGTCATATAGTAATAGTATATAACGTTATACGTTATATAGTAATAGTATATAACGTTATACGTTATATAGTAATAGTATATAACGTTATACGATATATAGTATAAGTATATAACGTTATACGTTATATAATAATAGTATATAACGTTATACGTTATATAGTAATATTATATAACGTTATGCGTCATATAGTAATAGTATATAACGTTATACGTTATATAGTAATAGTATATAACGTTATACGTTATATAGTAATAGTATATAACGTTATACGTTATATAGTAATAGTATATAACGTTATACGTTATATAGTAATATTATATAACGTTATGCGTTATATAGTTATAGTATAGAACGTTATACGTTATATAGTAATAGTATATAACGTTATACGTTATATAGTAATAGTATATAACGTTATACGTTATATAGTAAAAGTATATAACGTTATACGTTATATAGTAATATTATATAACGTTATGCGTCATATAGTAATAGTATATAACGTTATACGTTATATAGTAATAGTATATAACGTTATACGTTATATAGTAATAGTATATAACGTTATACGTTATATAGTAATATTATATAACGTTATGCGTTATATAGTTATAGTATAGAACGTTATACGTTATATAGTAATAGTATATAACGTTATACGTTATATAGTAATAGTATATAACGATATACGCTATATAGTAATAGTATATAACGTTATGCGTTATATAGTAATAGTATATAACGTTATACGATAGTACGGAATAGTATATATCGTTATACGTTATATAGTAATAGTATATAACATTATACGTTAGTACGTAATAATATACAACGTTATACGTGATATGGCAATACTATATAACGTTATACGTTATTACGTATTAGTATATAACGTTATACGTTATATAGTAATATTATATAACGTTATACGATAGTACGGAATAGTATATATCGTTATACGTTATATAGTAATAGTATATAACGTTATACGTTATATAGTAATATTATATAACGTTATACGATAGTACGGAATAGTATATATCGTTATACGTTATATAGTAATAGTATATAACGTTATACGATAGTACGGAATAGTATATATCGTTATACGTTATATAGTAATAGTATATAACGTTATACGTTATATAGTAATAGTATATAACGCTATACGTTAATACGTAATAGTATATATCGTTATACGTTATATAGTAATAGTATATAACGTTATGCGTTATATAGTAATAGTATATAACGTTATACGATATATAGTATAAGTATATAACGTTATACGTTATATAATAATAGTATATAACGTTATACGTTATATAGTAATATTATATAACGTTATGCGTCATATAGTAATAGTATATAACGTTATACGTTATATAGTAATAGTATTTAACGTTATACGTTATATAGTAATAGAATATAACGTTATACGTTATATAGTAATACTATATAACGTTATGCGTTATATAGTAATAGTATATAACGATATACGCTATATAGTAATAGTATATAACGTTATGCGTTATATAGTAATAGTATATAACGTTATACGATAGTACGGAATAGTATATATCGTTATACGTTATATAGTAATAGTATATAACATTATACGTTAGTACGTAATAATATACAACGTTATACGTGATATGGCAATACTATATAACGTTATACGTTATTACGTAATAGTATATAACGTTATACGTTATATAGTAATAGTATATAACGTTATACGTTATATAGTAATGGTATATAACGTTATACGTTATATAGTAATATTATATAACGTTATACGATAGTACGGAATAGTATATATCGTTATACGTTATATAGTAATAGTATATAACGTTATACGTTATATAGTAATAGTATATAACGTTATACGTTATATAGTAATATTATATAACGTTATACGTTAATACGTAATAGTATATATCGTTATACGTTATATAGTATAAGTATATAACGTCATACGTTATATAGTAATAGTATATAACGTTATACGTTATATAGTAATATTACATAACGTTATGTGTTATACAGTAATAGTATATAACGTTATACGTTACATAGTAATAGTATATAACGTTATACGTTATATAGTAATAGTATATAACGTTATGCGTTATATAGTAATAGTATATAACGTTATACGATATATAGTATAAGTATATAACGTTATACGTTATATAATAATAGTATATAACGTTATACGTTATATAGTAATAGTATATAACGTTATACGTTATATAGTAATAGTATATAACGTTATACGTTATATAGTAATAGTATATAACGTTATACGTTATATAGTAATAGTATATAACGATATACGCTATATAGTAATAGTATATAACGTTATGCGTTATATAGTAATAGTATATAACGTTATACGATATTACGGAATAGTATATATCGTTATACGTTATATAGTAATAGTATATAACATTATACGTTAGCACGTAATAATATACAACGTTATACGTGATATGGCAATACTATATAACGTTATACGTTATTACGTAATAGTATATGACGTTATACGTTATATAGTAATAGTATATAACGTTATACGTTATATAGTAATAGTATATAACGTTATACGTTATATAGTAATAGTATATAACGTTATACGTTATATAGTAATAGTATATAACGTTATACGATAGTACGTAATAGTATATAACGTTATACGTTATATAGTAATAGTATATAACGTTATACGTTATATAGTAATGGTATATAACGTTATACGTTATATAGTAATATTATATAACGTTATACGATAGTACGGAATAGTATATATCGTTATACGTTATATAGTAATGGTATAAAACGTTATACGTTATATAGTAATAGTATATAACGTTATACGTTATATAGTAATAGTATATAACGTTATACGTTAATACGTAATAGTATATATCGTTATACGTTATATAGTAATAGTATATAACGTTATGCGTTATATAGTAATAGTATATAACGTTATACGATATATAGTATAAGTATATAACGTTATACGTTATATAATAATAGTATATAACGTTATACGTTATATAGTAATATTATATAACGTTATGCGTCATATAGTAATAGTATATAACGTTATACGTTATATAGTAATAGTATATAACGTTATACGTTATATAGTAATAGTATATAACGTTATACGTTACATAGTAATACTATATAACGTTATGCGTTATATAGTAATAGTATATAACGATATACGCTATATAGTAATAGTGTATAACGTTATGCGTTATATAGTAATAGTATATAACGTTATACGATAGTACGGAATAGTATATATCGTTATACGTTATATAGTAATAGTATATAACATTATACGTTAGTACGTAATAATATACAACGTTATACGTGATATGGCAATACTATATAACGTTATACGTTATTACGTAATAGTATATAACGTTATACGTTATATAGTAATAGTATATAACGTTATACGTTATATAGTAATAGTATATAACGTTATACGTTATATAGTAATGGTATATAACGTTATACGTTATATAGTAATATTATATAACGTTATACGATAGTACGGAATAGTATATATCGTTATACGTTATATAGTAATAGTATATAACGTTATACGTTATATAGTAATGGTATATAACGTTATACGTTATATAGTAATATTATATAACGTTATACGATAGTACGGAATAGTATATATCGTTATACGTTATATAGTAATGGTATAAAACGTTATACGTTATATAGTAATAGTATATAACGTTATACGTTATATAGTAATAGTATATAACGTTATACGTTAATACGTAATAGTATATATCGTTATACGTTATATAGTAATAGTATATAACGTTATGCGTTATATAGTAATAGTATATAACGTTATACGATATATAGTATAAGTATATAACGTTATACGTTATATAATAATAGTATATAACGTTATACGTTATATAGTAATATTATATAACGTTATGCGTCATATAGTAATAGTATATAACGTTATACGTTATATAGTAATAGTATATAACGTTATACGTTATATAGTAATAGTATATAACGTTATACGTTACATAGTAATACTATATAACGTTATGCGTTATATAGTAATAGTATATAACGATATACGCTATATAGTAATAGTATATAACGTTATGCGTTATATAGTAATAGTATATAACGTTATACGATAGTACGGAATAGTATATATCGTTATACGTTATATAGTAATAGTATATAACATTATACGTTAGTACGTAATAATATACAACGTTATACGTGATATGGCAATACTATATAACGTTATACGTTATTACGTAATAGTATATAACGTTATACGTTATATAGTAATAGTATATAACGTTATACGTTATATAGTAATAGTATATAACGTTATACGTTATATAGTAATGGTATATAACGTTATACGTTATATAGTAATATTATATAACGTTATACGATAGTACGGAATAGTATATATCGTTATACGTTATATAGTAATAGTATATAACGTTATACGTTATATAGTAATAGTATATAACGTTATACGTTATATAGTAATATTATATAACGTTATACGTTAATACGTAATAGTATATATCGTTATACGTTATATAGTATAAGTATATAACGTCATACGTTATATAGTAATAGTATATAACGTTATACGTTATATAGTAATATTACATAACGTTATGTGTTATACAGTAATAGTATATAACGTTATACGTTACATAGTAATAGTATATAACGTTATACGTTATATAGTAATGGTATATAACGTTATACGTTATATAGTAATATTATATAACGTTATGCGTTATATAGTAATAGTATATAACGTTATACGTTATATAGTAATAGTATATAACGTTATACGTTATATAGTAATAGTATATAACGTTATACGTTATAAAGTAATAGTATATAACGATATACGCTATATAGTAATAGTATATAACGTTATGCGTTATATAGTAATAGTATATAACGTTATACGATAGTACGGAATAGTATATATCGTTATACGTTATATAGTAATAGTATATAACATTATACGTTCGCACGTAATAATATACAACGTTATACGTGATATGGCAATACTATATAACGTTATACGTTATTACGTAATAGTATATAACGTTATACGTTATATAGTAATAGTATATAACGTTATACGTTATATAGTAATAGTATATAACGTTATACGTTATATAGTAATAGTATATAACGTTATACGTTATATAGTAATAGTATATAACGTTATACGATAGTACGTAATAGTATATAACGTTATACGTTATATAGTAATAGTATATAACGTTATACGATAGTACGTAATAGTATATAACGTTATACGTTATATAGTAATAGTATATAACGTTATACGTTATATAGTAATGGTATATAACGTTATACGTTATATAGTAATATTATATAACGTTATACGATAGTACGGAATAGTATATATCGTTATACGTTATATAGTAATAGTATATATCGTTATACGTTATATAGTATAAGTATATAACGTCATACGTTATATAGTAATAGTATATAACGTTATACGTTATATAGTAATATTACATGACGTTATGTGTTATATAGTAATAGTATATAACGTTATACGTTACATAGTAATTGTATATAACGTTATACGTTATATAGTAATGGTATATAACGTTATACGTTATATAGTAATATTATATAACGTTATGCGTTATATAGTAATAGTATATAACGTTATACGTTATATAGTAATAGTATATAACGTTATACGTTATATAGTAATAGTATATAACGTTATACGTTATATAGTAATAGTATATAACGTTATACGTTATATAGTAATAGTATATAACGTTATTCGTTATATAGTAATAGTATATAACGTTATACGTTATATAGTAATAGTATGTAACGTTATACGATAGTACGTAATAGTATATAACGTTATACGTTATATAGTAATAGTATATAACGTTATACGTTAATACGTAATAGTATATATCGTTATACGTTATATAGTAATAGTATATAACGTTATACGTTATATAGTAATAGTATATAACGTTATACGTTATATAGTAATAGTATATAACGTTATGCGTTATATAGTAATAGTATATAACGTTATACGTTAATACGTGATAGTATATAACGTTATACGTTATATAGTAATAGTATATAACGTTATACGTTATATAGTAATAGTATATAACGTTATACGTTATATAGTAATAGTATATAACGTTATACGTTATATAGTAATAGTATATAACGTTATACGTTATATAGTAATAGTATATAACGTTATTCGTTATATAGTAATAGTATATAACGTTATACGTTATATAGTAATAGTATATAACGTTATACGATAGTACGTAATAGTATATAACGTTATACGTTATATAGTAATAGTATATAACGTTATACGTTAAT
Organism: Bombus terrestris; assembly: GCF_910591885.1. Classification (NCBI taxonomy): domain Eukaryota; kingdom Metazoa; phylum Arthropoda; class Insecta; order Hymenoptera; family Apidae; genus Bombus; species Bombus terrestris. The sequence goes on along the minus strand of NW_025963569.1, from coordinate 662,051 downwards.
ACGTAATAGTATATATCGTTATACGTTATATGGTAATAGTATATAACGTTATACGTTATATAGTAATGGTATATAACGTTATACGTTATATAGTAGTAGTATATAACGTTATACGTTAATACGTGATAGTATATATCGTTATACGTTATATAGTAATAGTATATAACGTTATACGTTATATAGTAATATTATATAACGTTATGCGCTATATAGTAATAGTATATAACGTTATACGTTATATAGTAATAGTATATAACGTTATGCATTATACAGTAATAGTATATAACGTTATACGATAGTACGGAATAGTATATATCGTTATACGTTATATAGTAAAAGTATATAACGTTATACGTTATATAGTAATAGTATATAACGTTATACGTTATATAGTAATAGTATATAACGTTATACGTTAATACGTAATAGTATATATCGTTATACGTTATATAGTAATAGTATATAACGTTATGCGTTATATAGTAATAGTATATAACGTTATACGTTATATAGTATAAGTATATAACGTTATACGTTATATAGTAATAGTATATAACGTTATACGTTATATAGTAATATTATATAACGTTGTGCGTTATATAATAATAGTATATAACGTTATACGTTATATAGTAATAGTATATAACGTTATACGTTATATAGTAATAGTATAGAACGTTATACGTTATATAGTAATAGTATATAACGTTATACGTTATATAGTAATAGTATATAACGTTATACGTTATATAGTAATAGTATATAACGTTATGCGTTAATACGTAATAGTATATATCGTCATACGTTATATAGTAATAGTATATAACGTTATACGTTATATAGTAATAGTATATAACGTTATACGTTATATAGTAATAGTATATAACGTTATACGTTATATAGTAATAGTATATAACGTTATACGTTAGTACGTAATAATATACAACGTTATACGTGATATGGCAATACTATATAACGTTATACGTTATTACGTAATACTATATAACGTTATACGTTATATAGTAACAGTATATATCGTTATACGTTATATAGTTATAGTATATAGCGATATATGTGACATAGTAATAGTATATAACGTTATACGTTAGTACGTAATAGTATATAACGTTATACGTTATATGGTAATACTATACAACGTTATACGTTATATAGTAATAGTATATAACGTTATACGTTATATAGTAATAGTATATAACGTTATACGTTAGTACGTAATAATATACAACGTTATACGTGATATGGCAATACTATATAACGTTATACGTTATTACGTAATAGTATATATCGTTATACGTTATATAGTAATAGTATATAACGTTATACGTTATATAGTAATAGTATATAACGTTATACGTTATATAGTAATAGTATATAACGTTATACGTTATATAGTAATAGTATATAACGTTATACGTTAATACGTAATAGTATATATCGTTATACGTTATATAGTAATAGTATATAACGTTATACGTTATATAGTAATAGTATATAACGTTATACGTTATATAGTAATAGTATATAACGTTATACGTTAATACGTAATAGTATATATCGTTATACGTTATATAGTAATAGTATATAACGTTATACGTTATATAGTAATAGTATATAACGTTATACGTTATATAGTAATAGTATATAACGTTATACGTTAGTACGTAATAATATACAACGTTATACGTGATATGGCAATACTATATAACGTTATACGTTATTACGTAATAGTATATATCGTTATACGTTATATAGTAATAGTATATAACGTTATACGTTATATAGTAATAGTATATAACGTTATACGTTATATAGTAATAGTATATAACGTTATACGTTAATACGTAATAGTATATATCGTTATACGTTATATAGTAATAGTATATAACGTTATACGTTATATAATAATAGTATATAACGTTATACGTTATATAGTAATATTATATAACGTTATGCGTCATATAGTAATAGTATATAACGTTATACGTTATATAGTAATAGTATATAACGTTATACGTTATATAGTAATAGTATATAACGTTATACGATATATAGTATAAGTATATAACGTTATACGTTATATAGTAATAGTATATAACGTTATACGTTATATAGTAATAGTATATAACGATATACGTTATATAGTAAAAGTATATAACGTTATACGTTATATAGTAATAGTATATAACGTTATACGTTATATAGTAATATTATATAACGTTATGCGTTATATAGTAATAGTATATAACGATATACGCTATATAGTAATAGTATATAACGTTATGCGTTATATAGTAATAGTATATAACGTTATACGATAGTACGGAATAGTATATATCGTTATACGTTATATAGTAATAGTATATAACATTATACGTTAGTACGTAATAATATACAACGTTATACGTGATATGGCAATACTATATAACGTTATACGTTATTACGTAATAGCATATAACGTTATACGTTATATAGTAATAGTATATAACGTTATACGTTATATAGTAATAGTATATAACGTTATACGTTATATAGTAATGGTATATAACGTTATACGTTATATAGTAATATTATATAACGTTATACGATAGTACGGAATAGTATATATCGTTATACGTTATATAGTAATAGTATATAACGTTATACGTTATATAGTAATATTATATAACGTTATACGATAGTACGGAATAGTATATATCGTTATACGTTATATAGTAATAGTATATAACGTTATACGATAGTACGGAATAGTATATATCGTTATACGTTATATAGTAATAGTATATAACGTTATACGTTATATAGTAATAGTATATAACGTTATACGTTAATACGTAATAGTATATATCGTTATACGTTATATAGTAATAGTATATAACGTTATGCGTTATATAGTAATAGTATATAACGTTATGCGTTATATAGTAATAGTATATAACGTTATACGATATATAGTATAAGTATATAACGTTATACGTTATATAATAATAGTATATAACGTTATACGTTATATAGTAATATTATATAACGTTATGCGTTATATAGTAATAGTATATATCGTTATACGTTATATAGTAATAGTATATAACGTTATACGTTATATAGTAATAGTATATAACGTTATACGTTATATAGTAATAGTATATAACGTTATACGTTAGTACGTAATAATATACAACGTTATACGTGATATGGCAATACTATATAACGTTATACGTTATTACGTAATAGTATATATCGTTATACGTTATATAGTAATAGTATATAACGTTATACGTTATATAGTAATAGTATATAACGTTATACGTTATATAGTAATAGTATATAACGTTATACGTTAATACGTAATAGTATATATCGTTATACGTTATATAGTAATAGTATATAACGTTATACGTTATATAATAATAGTATATAACGTTATACGTTATATAGTAATATTATATAACGTTATGCGTCATATAGTAATAGTATATAACGTTATACGTTATATAGTAATAGTATATAACGTTATACGTTATATAGTAATAGTATATAACGTTATACGATATATAGTATAAGTATATAACGTTATACGTTATATAGTAATAGTATATAACGTTATACGTTATATAGTAATAGTATATAACGATATACGTTATATAGTAAAAGTATATAACGTTATACGTTATATAGTAATAGTATATAACGTTATACGTTATATAGTAATATTATATAACGTTATGCGTTATATAGTAATAGTATATAACGATATACGCTATATAGTAATAGTATATAACGTTATGCGTTATATAGTAATAGTATATAACGTTATACGATAGTACGGAATAGTATATATCGTTATACGTTATATAGTAATAGTATATAACATTATACGTTAGTACGTAATAATATACAACGTTATACGTGATATGGCAATACTATATAACGTTATACGTTATTACGTAATAGCATATAACGTTATACGTTATATAGTAATAGTATATAACGTTATACGTTATATAGTAATAGTATATAACGTTATACGTTATATAGTAATGGTATATAACGTTATACGTTATATAGTAATATTATATAACGTTATACGATAGTACGGAATAGTATATATCGTTATACGTTATATAGTAATAGTATATAACGTTATACGTTATATAGTAATATTATATAACGTTATACGATAGTACGGAATAGTATATATCGTTATACGTTATATAGTAATAGTATATAACGTTATACGATAGTACGGAATAGTATATATCGTTATACGTTATATAGTAATAGTATATAACGTTATACGTTATATAGTAATAGTATATAACGTTATACGTTAATACGTAATAGTATATATCGTTATACGTTATATAGTAATAGTATATAACGTTATGCGTTATATAGTAATAGTATATAACGTTATGCGTTATATAGTAATAGTATATAACGTTATACGATATATAGTATAAGTATATAACGTTATACGTTATATAATAATAGTATATAACGTTATACGTTATATAGTAATATTATATAACGTTATGCGTCATATAGTAATAGTATATAACGTTATACGTTATATAGTAATAGTATATAACGTTATACGTTATATAGTAATAGTATATAACGTTATACGATATATAGTATAAGTATATAACGTTATACGTTATATAGTAATAGTATATAACGTTATACGTTATATAGTAATAGTATATAACGATATACGTTATATAGTAATGGTATATAACGTTATACGTTATATAGTAATATTATATAACGTTATACGATAGTACGGAATAGTATATATCGTTATACGTTATATAGTAATGGTATAAAACGTTATACGTTATATAGTAATAGTATATAACGTTATGCGTTATATAGTAATAGTATATAACGTTATACGATATATAGTATAAGTATATAACGTTATACGTTATATAATAATAGTATATAACGTTATACGTTATATAGTAATATTATATAACGTTATGCGTCATATAGTAATAGTATATAACGTTATACGTTATATAGTAATAGTATATAACGTTATACGTTATATAGTAATAGTATATAACGTTATACGTTACATAGTAATACTATATAACGTTATGCGTTATATAGTAATAGTATATAACGATATACGCTATATAGTAATAGTATATAACGTTATGCGTTATATAGTAATAGTATATAACGTTATACGATAGTACGGAATAGTATATATCGTTATACGTTATATAGTAATAGTATATAACATTATACGTTAGTACGTAATAATATACAACGTTATACGTGATATGGCAATACTATATAACGTTATACGTTATTACGTAATAGTATATAACGTTATACGTTATATAGTAATAGTATATAACGTTATACGTTATATAGTAATAGTATATAACGTTATACGTTATATAGTAATGGTATATAACGTTATACGTTATATAGTAATATTATATAACGTTATACGATAGTACGGAATAGTATATATCGTTATACGTTATATAGTAATAGTATATAACGTTATACGTTATATAGTAATAGTATATAACGTTATACGTTATATAGTAATATTATATAACGTTATACGTTAATACGTAATAGTATATATCGTTATACGTTATATAGTATAAGTATATAACGTCATACGTTATATAGTAATAGTATATAACGTTATACGTTATATAGTAATATTACATAACGTTATGTGTTATACAGTAATAGTATATAACGTTATACGTTACATAGTAATAGTATATAACGTTATACGTTATATAGTAATGGTATATAACGTTATACGTTATATAGTAATAGTATATAACGTTATGCGTTATATAGTAATAGTATATAACGTTATACGTTATATAGTAATAGTATATAACGTTATACGTTATATAGTAATAGTATATAACGTTATACGTTATAAAGTAATAGTATATAACGATATACGCTATATAGTAATAGTATATAACGTTATGCGTTATATAGTAATAGTATATAACGTTATACGATAGTACGGAATAGTATATATCGTTATACGTTATATAGTAATAGTATATAACATTATACGTTCGCACGTAATAATATACAACGTTATACGTGATATGGCAATACTATATAACGTTATACGTTATTACGTAATAGTATATAACGTTATACGTTATATAGTAATAGTATATAACGTTATACGTTATATAGTAATAGTATATAACGTTATACGTTATATAGTAATAGTATATAACGTTATACGTTATATAGTAATAGTATATAACGTTATACGATAGTACGTAATAGTATATAACGTTATACGTTATATAGTAATAGTATATAACGTTATACGTTATATAGTAATGGTATATAACGTTATACGTTATATAGTAATATTATATAACGTTATACGATAGTACGGAATAGTATATATCGTTATACGTTATATAGTAATAGTATATATCGTTATACGTTATATAGTATAAGTATATAACGTCATACGTTATATAGTAATAGTATATAACGTTATACGTTATATAGTAATATTACATGACGTTATGTGTTATATAGTAATAGTATATAACGTTATACGTTACATAGTAATTGTATATAACGTTATACGTTATATAGTAATGGTATATAACGTTATACGTTATATAGTAATATTATATAACGTTATGCGTTATATAGTAATAGTATATAACGTTATACGTTATATAGTAATAGTATATAACGTTATACGTTATATAGTAATAGTATATAACGTTATACGTTATATAGTAATAGTATATAACGTTATACGTTATATAGTAATAGTATATAACGTTATTCGTTATATAGTACTAGTATATAACGTTATACGTTATATAGTAATAGTATGTAACGTTATACGATAGTACGTAATAGTATATAACGTTATACGTTATATAGTAATAGTATATAACGTTATACGTTAATACGTAATAGTATATATCGTTATACGTTATATAGTAATAGTATATAACGTTATACGTTATATAGTAATAGTATATAACGTTATACGTTATATAGTAATAGTATATAACGTTATGCGTTATATAGTAATAGTATATAACGTTATACGTTAATACGTGATAGTATATAACGTTATACGTTATATAGTAATAGTATATAACGTTATACGTTATATAGTAATAGTATATAACGTTATACGTTATATAGTAATAGTATATAACGTTATACGTTATATAGTAATAGTATATAACGTTATACGTTATATAGTAATAGTATATAACGTTATTCGTTATATAGTAATAGTATATAACGTTATACGTTATATAGTAATAGTATATAACGTTATACGATAGTACGTAATAGTATATAACGTTATACGTTATATAGTAATAGTATATAACGTTATACGTTAATACGTAATAGTATATATCGTTATACGTTATATGGTAATAGTATATAACGTTATACGTTATATAGTAATAGTATATAACGTTATACGTTATATAGTAATAGTATATAACGTTATACGTTAATACGTGATAGTATATATCGTTATACGTTATATAGTAATAGTATATAACGTTATACGTTATATAGTAATATTATATAACGTTATGCGCTATATAGTAATAGTATATAACGTTATACGTTATATAGTAATAGTATATAACGTTATGCATTATACAGTAATAGTATATAACGTTATACGATAGTACGGAATAGTATATATCGTTATACGTTATATAGTAAAAGTATATAACGTTATACGTTATATAGTAATAGTATATAACGTTATACGTTATATAGTAATAGTATATAACGTTATACGTTAATACGTAATAGTATATATCGTTATACGTTATATAGTAATAGTATATAACGTTATGCGTTATATAGTAATAGTATATAACGTTATACGTTATATAGTATAAGTATATAACGTTATACGTTATATAGTAATAGTATATAACGTTATACGTTATATAGTAATATTATATAACGTTGTGCGTTATATAATAATAGTATATAACGTTATACGTTATATAGTAATAGTATATAACGTTATACGTTATATAGTAATAGTATATAACGTTATACGTTATATAGTAATATTATATAACGTTATGCGTTATATAGTAATAGTATAGAACGTTATACGTTATATAGTAATAGTATATAACGTTATACGTTATATAGTAATAGTATATAACGTTATACGTTATATAGTAATAGTATATAACGTTATGCGTTAATACGTAATAGTATATATCGTCATACGTTATATAGTAATAGTATATAACGTTATACGTTATATAGTAATAGTATATAACGTTATACGTTATATAGTAATAGTATATAACGTTATACGTTATATAGTAATAGTATATAACGTTATACGTTATATAGTAATAGTATATAACGTTATACGTTAGTACGTAATAATATACAACGTTATACGTGATATGGCAATACTATATAACGTTATACGTTATTACGTAATAGTATATATCGTTATACGTTATATAGTAATAGTATATAACGTTATACGTTATATAGTTATAGTATATAGCGATATATGTGACATAGTAATAGTATATAACGTTATACGTTAGTACGTAATAGTATATAACGTTATACGTTATATGGTAATACTATACAACGTTATACGTTATATAGTAATAGTATATAACGTTATACGTTATATAGTAATAGTATATAACGTTATACGTTAGTACGTAATAATATACAACGTTATACGTGATATGGCAATACTATATAACGTTATACGTTATTACGTAATAGTATATATCGTTATACGTTATATAGTAATAGTATATAACGTTATACGTTATATAGTAATAGTATATAACGTTATACGTTATATAGTAATAGTATATAACGTTATACGTTAATACGTAATAGTATATATCGTTATACGTTATATAGTAATAGTATATAACGTTATACGTTATATAGTAATAGTATATAACGTTATACGTTATATAGTAATAGTATATAACGTTATACGTTAATACGTAATAGTATATATCGTTATACGTTATATAGTAATAGTATATAACGTTATACGTTATATAGTAATAGTATATAACGTTATACGTTATATAGTAATAGTATATAACGTTATACGTTAGTACGTAATAATATACAACGTTATACGTGATATGGCAATACTATATAACGTTATACGTTATTACGTAATAGTATATATCGTTATACGTTATATAGTAATAGTATATAACGTTATACGTTATATAGTAATAGTATATAACGTTATACGTTATATAGTAATAGTATATAACGTTATACGTTAATACGTAATAGTATATATCGTTATACGTTATATAGTAATAGTATATAACGTTATACGTTATATAATAATAGTATATAACGTTATACGTTATATAGTAATATTATATAACGTTATGCGTCATATGGTAATAGTATATAACGTTATACGTTATATAGTAATAGTATATAACGTTATACGTTATATAGTAATAGTATATAACGTTATACGATATATAGTATAAGTATATAACGTTATACGTTATATAGTAATAGTATATAACGTTATACGTTATATAGTAATAGTATATAACGATATACGTTATATAGTAAAAGTATATAACGTTATACGTTATATAGTAATAGTATATAACGTTATACGTTATATAGTAATATTATATAACGTTATGCGTTATATAGTAATAGTATATAACGATATACGCTATATAGTAATAGTATATAACGTTATGCGTTATATAGTAATAGTATATAACGTTATACGATAGTACGGAATAGTATATATCGTTATACGTTATATAGTAATAGTATATAACATTATACGTTAGTACGTAATAATATACAACGTTATACGTGATATGGCAATACTATATAACGTTATACGTTATTACGTAATAGCATATAACGTTATACGTTATATAGTAATAGTATATAACGTTATACGTTATATAGTAATATTATATAACGTTATACGATAGTACGGAATAGTATATATCGTTATACGTTATATAGTAATAGTATATAACGTTATACGTTATATAGTAATATTATATAACGTTATACGATAGTACGGAATAGTATATATCGTTATACGTTATATAGTAATAGTATATAACGTTATACGATAGTACGGAATAGTATATATCGTTATACGTTATATAGTAATAGTATATAACGTTATACGTTATATAGTAATAGTATATAACGTTATACGTTAATACGTAATAGTATATATCGTTATACGTTATATAGTAATAGTATATAACGTTATACGTTATATAGTAATAGTATATAACGTTATACGTTATATAGTAATAGTATATAACGTTATACGTTAATACGTGATAGTATATATCGTTATACGTTATATAGTAATAGTATATAACGTTATACGTTATATAGTAATATTATATAACGTTATGCGCTATATAGTAATAGTATATATCGTTATATGTTATATAGTAATAGTATATAACGTTATGCGTTATATAGTAATAGTATATAACGTTATACGTTATATAGTATAAGTATATAACGTTATACGTTATATAGTAATAGTATATAACGTTATACGTTAATACGTAATAGTATATATCGTTATACGTTATATAGTAATAGTATATAACGTTATACGTTATATAGTAATAGTATATAACGTTATACGTTAATACGTAATAGTATATATCGTTATACGTTATATAGTAATAGTATATAACGTTATACGTTATATAGTAATAGTATATAACGTTATTCGTTATATAGTAATAGTATATAACGTTATAAGTTAGTACGTAATAATATACAACGTTATACGTGATATGGCAATACTATATAACGTTATACGTTATTACGTAATAGTATATAACGTTATACGTTAGTACGTAATAATATACAACGTTATACGTGATATGGTAATACTATATAACGTTATACGTTAATACGTAATAGTATATATCGTTATACGTTATACAGTAATAGTATATAACGTTATACGTTATATAGTAATAGTATATAACGTTATACGTTATATAGTAATAGTATATAACGTTATACGTTATATAGTAATATTATATAACGTTATACGTTAGTACGTAATAATATACAACGTTATACGTGATATGGCAATACTATATAGCGTTATACGTTATTACGTAATAGTATATAACGTTATACGTTAGTACGTAATAATATACAACGTTATACGTGATATGGCAATACTATATAACGTTATACGTTATTACGTAATAGTATATATCGTTATACGTTATATAGTAATAGTATATAACGTTATACGTTATATAATAATAGTATATAACGTTATACGTTATATAGTAATATTATATAACGTTATGCGTCATATAGTAATAGTATATAACGTTATACGTTATATAGTAATAGTATATAACGTTATACGTTATATAGTAATAGTATATAACGTTATACGTTATATAGTAATATTATATAATTTATGCGTTATATAGTTATAGTATAGAACGTTATACGTTATATAGTAATAGTATATAACGTTATACGTTATATAGTAATAGTATATAACGTTATACGTTATATAGTAAAAGTATATAACGTTATACGTTATATAGTAATAGTATATAACGTTATACGTTATATAGTAATATTATATAGCGTTATGCGTTATATAGTAATAGTATATAACGATATACGCTATATAGTAATAGCATATAACGTTATGCGTTATATAGTAATAGTATATAACGTTATACGATAGTACGGAATAGTATATATCGTTATACGTTATATAGTAATAGTATATAACATTATACGTTAGTACGTAATAATATACAACGTTATACGTGATATGGCAATACTATATAACGTTATACGTTATTACGTAATAGTATATAACGTTATACGTTATATAGTAATAGTATATAACGTTATACGTTATATAGTAATAGTATATAACGTTATACGTTATATAGTAATGGTATATAACGTTATACGTTATATAGTAATATTATATAACGTTATACGATAGTACGGAATAGTATATATCGTTATAAGTTATATAGTAATAGTATATAACGTTATACGTTATATAGTAATATTATATAACGTTATACGATAGTACGGAATAGTATATATCGTTATACGTTATATAGTAATAGTATATAACGTTATACGATAGTACGGAATAGTATATATCGTTATACGTTATATAGTAATAGTATATAACGTTATACGTTATATAGTAATAGTATATAACGTTATACGTTAATACGTAATAGTATATATCGTTATACGTTATATAGTAATAGTATATAACGTTATGCGTTATATAGTAATAGTATATAACGTTATACGATATATAGTATAAGTATATAACGTTATACGTTATATAATAATAGTATATAACGTTATACGTTATATAGTAATATTATATAACGTTATGCGTCATATAGTAATAGTATATAACGTTATACGTTATATAGTAATAGTATATAACATTATACGTTATATAGTAATAGTATATAACGTTATACGTTATTACGTAATAGTATATAACGTTATACGTTATTACGTAATAGTATATAACGTTATACGTTATTACGTAATAGTATATAACGTTATACGTTATATAGTAATAGTATATAACGTTATACGTTATTACGTAATAGTATATAACGTTATACGTTATATAGTAATAGTATATAACGTTATACGTTATATAGTAATGGTATATAACGTTATACGTTATATAGTAATATTATATAACGTTATACGATAGTACGGAATAGTATATATCGTTATACGTTATATAGTAATAGTATATAACGTTATACGTTATATAGTAATAGTATATAACGTTATACGTTATATAGTAATATTATATAACGTTATACGTTAATACGTAATAGTATATATCGTTATACGTTATATAGTATAAGTATATAACGTCATACGTTATATAGTAATAGTATATAACGTTATACGTTATATAGTAATATTACATAACGTTATGTGTTATACAGTAATAGTATATAACGTTATACGTTACATAGTAATAGTATATAACGTTATACGTTATATAGTAATGGTATATAACGTTATACGTTATATAGTAATATTATATAACGTTATGCGTTATATAGTAATAGTATATAACGTTATACGTTATATAGTAATAGTATATAACGTTATACGTTATATAGTAATAGTATATAACGTTATACGTTATATAGTAATAGTATATAACGATATACGCTATATAGTAATAGTATATAACGTTATGCGTTATATAGTAATAGTATATAACGTTATACGATAGTACGGAATAGTATATATCGTTATACGTTATATAGTAATAGTATATAACATTATACGTTAGCACGTAATAATATACAACGTTATACGTGATATGGCAATACTATATAACGTTATACGTTATTACGTAATAGTATATAACGTTATACGTTATATAGTAATAGTATATAACGTTATACGTTATATAGTAATAGTATATAACGTTATACGTTATATAGTAATAGTATATAACGTTATACGTTATATAGTAATAGTATATAACGTTATACGTTATATAGTAATAGTATATAACGTTATACGATAGTACGTAATAGTATATAACGATATACGCTATATAGTAATAGTATATAACGTTATGCGTTATATAGTAATAGTATATAACGTTATACGATAGTACGGAATAGTATATATCGTTATACGTTATATAGTAATAGTATATAACATTATACGTTAGCACGTAATAATATACAACGTTATACGTGATATGGCAATACTATATAACGTTATACGTTATTACGTAATAGTATATAACGTTATACGTTATATAGTAATAGTATATAACGTTATACGTTATATAGTAATAGTATATAACGTTATACGTTAATACGTGATAGTATATATCGTTATACGTTATATAGTAATAGTATATAACGTTATACGTTATATAGTAATATTATATAACGTTATGCGCTATATAGTAATAGTATATAACGTTATACGTTATATAGTAATAGTATATAACGTTATGCATTATGCAGTAATAGTATATAACGTTATACGATAGTACGGAATAGTATATATCGTTATACGTTATATAGTAAAAGTATATAACGTTATACGTTATATAGTAATAGTATATAACGTTATACGTTATATAGTAATAGTATATAACGTTATACGTTATATAGTAATAGTATATAACGTTATACGTTAATACGTAATAGTATATATCGTTATACGTTATATAGTAATAGTATATAACGTTATGCGTTATATAGTAATAGTATATAACGTTATACGTTATATAGTATAAGTATATAACGTTATACGTTATATAGTAATAGTATATAACGTTATACGTTAATACGTAATAGTATATATCGTTATACGTTATATAGTAATAGTATATAACGTTATACGTTATATAGTAATAGTATATAACGTTATACGTTAATACGTAATAGTATATATCGTTATACGTTATATAGTAATAGTATATAACGTTATACGTTATATAGTAATAGTATATAACGTTATTCGTTATATAGTAATAGTATATAACGTTATAAGTTAGTACGTAATAATATACAACGTTATACGTGATATGGCAATACTATATAACGTTATACGTTATTACGTAATAGTATATAACGTTATACGTTAGTACGTAATAATATACAACGTTATACGTGATATGGTAATACTATATAACGTTATACGTTAATACGTAATAGTATATATCGTTATACGTTATACAGTAATAGTATATAACGTTATACGTTATATAGTAATAGTATATAACGTTATACGTTATATAGTAATAGTATATAACGTTATACGTTATATAGTAATAGTATATAACGTTATACGTTATATAGTAATATTATATAACGTTATACGTTAGTACGTAATAATATACAACGTTATACGTGATATGGCAATACAATATAGCGTTATACGTTATTACGTAATAGTATATAACGTTATACGTTAGTACGTAATAATATACAACGTTATACGTGATATGGCAATACTATATAACGTTATACGTTATTACGTAATAGTATATATCGTTATACGTTATATAGTAATAGTATATAACGTTATACGTTATATAATAATAGTATATAACGTTATACGTTATATAGTAATATTATATAACGTTATGCGTCATATAGTAATAGTATATAACGTTATACGTTATATAGTAATAGTATATAACGTTATACGTTATATAGTAATAGTATATAACGTTATACGTTATATAGTAATATTATATAATTTATGCGTTATATAGTTATAGTATAGAACGTTATACGTTATATAGTAATAGTATATAACGTTATACGTTATATAGTAATAGTATATAACGTTATACGTTATATAGTAATATTATATAACGTTATACGATAGTACGGAATAGTATATATCGTTATACGTTATATAGTAATAGTATATAACGTTATACGATAGTACGGAATAGTATATATCGTTATACGTTATATAGTAATAGTATATAACGTTATACGTTATATAGTAATAGTATATAACGTTATACGTTAATACGTAATAGTATATATCGTTATACGTTATATAGTAATAGTATATAACGTTATGCGTTATATAGTAATAGTATATAACGTTATACGATATATAGTATAAGTATATAACGTTATACGTTATATAATAATAGTATATAACGTTATACGTTATATAGTAATATTATATAACGTTATGCGTCATATAGTAATAGTATATAACGTTATACGTTATATAGTAATAGTATATAACGTTATACGTTATATAGTAATAGTATATAACGTTATACGTTATTACGTAATAGTATATAACGTTATACGTTATTACGTAATAGTATATAACGTTATACGTTATATAGTAATAGTATATAACGTTATACGTTATATAGTAATAGTATATAACGTTATACGTTATTACGTAATAGTATATAACGTTATACGTTATATAGTAATAGTATATAACGTTATACGTTATATAGTAATGGTATATAACGTTATACGTTATATAGTAATATTATATAACGTTATACGATAGTACGGAATAGTATATATCGTTATACGTTATATAGTAATAGTATATAACGTTATACGTTATATAGTAATAGTATATAACGTTATACGTTATATAGTAATATTATATAACGTTATACGTTAATACGTAATAGTATATATCGTTATACGTTATATAGTATAAGTATATAACGTCATACGTTATATAGTAATAGTATATAACGTTATACGTTATATAGTAATATTACATAACGTTATGTGTTATACAGTAATAGTATATAACGTTATACGTTACATAGTAATAGTATATAACGTTATACGTTATATAGTAATGGTATATAACGTTATACGTTATATAGTAATATTATATAACGTTATGCGTTATATAGTAATAGTATATAACGTTATACGTTATATAGTAATAGTATATAACGTTATACGTTATATAGTAATAGTATATAACGTTATACGTTATATAGTAATAGTATATAACGATATACGCTATATAGTAATAGTATATAACGTTATGCGTTATATAGTAATAGTATATAACGTTATACGATAGTACGGAATAGTATATATCGTTATACGTTATATAGTAATAGTATATAACATTATACGTTAGCACGTAATAATATACAACGTTATACGTGATATGGCAATACTATATAACGTTATACGTTATTACGTAATAGTATATAACGTTATACGTTATATAGTAATAGTATATAACGTTATACGTTATATAGTAATAGTATATAACGTTATACGTTATATAGTAATAGTATATAACGTTATACGTTATATAGTAATAGTATATAACGTTATACGTTATATAGTAATAGTATATAACGTTATACGTTATATAGTAATATTATATAACGTTATACGATAGTACGGAATAGTATATATCGTTATACGTTATATAGTAATAGTATATAACGTTATACGATAGTACGGAATAGTATATATCGTTATACGTTATATAGTAATAGTATATAACGTTATACGTTATATAGTAATAGTATATAACGTTATACGTTAATACGTAATAGTATATATCGTTATACGTTATATAGTAATAGTATATAACGTTATGCGTTATATAGTAATAGTATATAACGTTATACGATATATAGTATAAGTATATAACGTTATACGTTATATAATAATAGTATATAACGTTATACGTTATATAGTAATATTATATAACGTTATGCGTCATATAGTAATAGTATATAACGTTATACGTTATATAGTAATAGTATATAACGTTATACGTTATATAGTAATAGTATATAACGTTATACGTTATTACGTAATAGTATATAACGTTATACGTTATTACGTAATAGTATATAACGTTATACGTTATATAGTAATAGTATATAACGTTATACGTTATATAGTAATAGTATATAACGTTATACGTTATTACGTAATAGTATATAACGTTATACGTTATATAGTAATAGTATATAACGTTATACGTTATATAGTAATGGTATATAACGTTATACGTTATATAGTAATATTATATAACGTTATACGATAGTACGGAATAGTATATATCGTTATACGTTATATAGTAATAGTATATAACGTTATACGTTATATAGTAATAGTATATAACGTTATACGTTATATAGTAATATTATATAACGTTATACGTTAATACGTAATAGTATATATCGTTATACGTTATATAGTATAAGTATATAACGTCATACGTTATATAGTAATAGTATATAACGTTATACGTTATATAGTAATATTACATAACGTTATGTGTTATACAGTAATAGTATATAACGTTATACGTTACATAGTAATAGTATATAACGTTATACGTTATATAGTAATGGTATATAACGTTATACGTTATATAGTAATATTATATAACGTTATGCGTTATATAGTAATAGTATATAACGTTATACGTTATATAGTAATAGTATATAACGTTATACGTTATATAGTAATAGTATATAACGTTATACGTTATATAGTAATAGTATATAACGATATACGCTATATAGTAATAGTATATAACGTTATGCGTTATATAGTAATAGTATATAACGTTATACGATAGTACGGAATAGTATATATCGTTATACGTTATATAGTAATAGTATATAACATTATACGTTAGCACGTAATAATATACAACGTTATACGTGATATGGCAATACTATATAACGTTATACGTTATTACGTAATAGTATATAACGTTATACGTTATATAGTAATAGTATATAACGTTATACGTTATATAGTAATAGTATATAACGTTATACGTTATATAGTAATAGTATATAACGTTATACGTTATATAGTAATAGTATATAACGTTATACGTTATATAGTAATAGTATATAACGTTATACGATAGTACGTAATAGTATATAACGTTATACGTTATATAGTAATAGTATATAACGTTATACGTTAATACGTAATAGTATATATCGTTATACGTTATATAGTAATAGTATATAACGTTATACGTTATATAGTAATAGTATATAACGTTATACGTTATATAGTAATAGTATATAACGTTATACGTTAATACGTGATAGTATATATCGTTATACGTTATATAGTAATAGTATATAACGTTATACGTTATATAGTAATATTATATAACGTTATGCGCTATATAGTAATAATATATAACGTTATACGTTATATAGTAATAGTATATAACGTTATGCATTATGCAGTAATAGTATATAACGTTATACGATAGTACGGAATAGTATATATCGTTATACGTTATATAGTAAAAGTATATAACGTTATACGTTATATAGTAATAGTATATAACGTTATACGTTATATAGTAATAGTATATAACGTTATACGTTATATAGTAATAGTATATAACGTTATACGTTAATACGTAATAGTATATATCGTTATACGTTATATAGTAATAGTATATAACGTTATGCGTTATATAGTAATAGTATATAACGTTATACGTTATATAGTATAAGTATATAACGTTATACGTTATATAGTAATAGTATATAACGTTATACGTTAATACGTAATAGTATATATCGTTATACGTTATATAGTAATAGTATATAACGTTATACGTTATATAGTAATAGTATATAACGTTATACGTTAGTACGTAATAATATACAACGTTATACGTGATATGGCAATACTATATAACGTTATACGTTATTACGTAATAGTATATAACGTTATACGTTAGTACGTAATAATATACAACGTTATACGTGATATGGTAATACTATATAACGTTATACGTTAATACGTAATAGTATATATCGTTATACGTTATACAGTAATAGTATATAACGTTATACGTTATATAGTAATAGTATATAACGTTATACGTTATATAGTAATAGTATATAACGTTATACGTTATATAGTAATAGTATATAACGTTATACGTTATATAGTAATATTATATAACGTTATACGTTAGTACGTAATAATATACAACGTTATACGTGATATGGCAATACTATATAGCGTTATACGTTATTACGTAATAGTATATAACGTTATACGTTAGTACGTAATAATATACAACGTTATACGTGATATGGCAATACTATATAACGTTATACGTTATTACGTAATAGTATATATCGTTATACGTTATATAGTAATAGTATATAACGTTATACGTTATATAGTAATAGTATATAACGTTATACGTTATATAGTAATATTATATAACGTTATACGTTATATAGTAATATTATATAACGTTATGCGTTATATAGTAATAGTATATAACGTTATACGTTATATAGTAATAGTATATAACGTTATACGTTATATAGTAATAGTATATAGCGTTATACGTTATATAGTAATAGTATATAACGTTATACGTTATATAATAATAGTATATAACGTTATACGTTATATAGTAATAGTATATAACGTTATACGTTATATAGTAATAGTATATAACGTTATACGTTATATAGTAATAGTATATAACGTTATACGTTAATACGTAATAGTATATATCGTTATACGTTATATAGTAATAGTATATAACGTTATACGTTATATAGTAATAGTATATAACGTTATACGTTATATAGTAATAGTATATAACGTTATACGTTAATACGTGATAGTATATATCGTTATACGTTATATAGTAATAGTATATAACGTTATACGTTATATAGTAATATTATATAACGTTATGCGCTATATAGTAATAGTATATAACGTTATACGTTATATAGTAATAGTATATAACGTTATACGTTATATAGTAATAGTATATAACGTTATACGTTATATAGTAATAGTATATAACGTTATGCGTTATATAGTAATAGTATATAACGTTATACGATAGTACGGAATAGTATATATCGTTATACGTTATATAGTAATAGTATATAACATTATACGTTAGCACGTAATAATATACAACGTTATACGTGATATGGCAATACTATATAACGTTATACGTTATTACGTAATAGTATATAACGTTATACGTTATATAGTAATAGTATATAACGTTATACGTTATATAGTAATAGTATATAACGTTATACGTTATATAGTAATAGTATATAACGTTATACGTTATATAGTAATAGTATATAACGTTATACGATAGTACGTAATAGTATATAACGTTATACGTTATATAGTAATAGTATATAACGTTATACGTTATATAGTAGTAGTATATAACGTTATACGTTAATACGTGATAGTATATATCGTTATACGTTATATAGTAATAGTATATAACGTTATACGTTATATAGTAATATTATATAACGTTATGCGCTATATAGTAATAGTATATAACGTTATACGTTATATAGTAATAGTATATAACGTTATGCATTATGCAGTAATAGTATATAACGTTATACGATAGTACGGAATAGTATATATCGTTATACGTTATATAGTAAAAGTATATAACGTTATACGTTATATAGTAATAGTATATAACGTTATACGTTATATAGTAATAGTATATAACGTTATACGTTATATAGTAATAGTATATAACGTTATACGTTAATACGTAATAGTATATATCGTTATACGTTATATAGTAATAGTATATAACGTTATGCGTTATATAGTAATAGTATATAACGTTATACGTTATATAGTATAAGTATATAACGTTATACGTTATATAGTAATAGTATATAACGTTATACGTTAATACGTAATAGTATATATCGTTATACGTTATATAGTAATAGTATATAACGTTATACGTTATATAGTAATAGTATATAACGTTATACGTTAATACGTAATAGTATATATCGTTATACGTTATATAGTAATAGTATATAACGTTATACGTTATATAGTAATAGTATATAACGTTATACGTTATATAGTAATAGTATATAACGTTATACGTTAGTACGTAATAATATACAACGTTATACGTGATATGGCAATACTATATAACGTTATACGTTATTACGTAATAGTATATAACGTTATACGTTAGTACGTAATAATATACAACGTTATACGTGATATGGTAATACTATATAACGTTATACGTTAATACGTAATAGTATATATCGTTATACGTTATACAGTAATAGTATATAACGTTATACGTTATATAGTAATAGTATATAACGTTATACGTTATATAGTAATAGTATATAACGTTATACGTTATATAGTAATAGTATATAACGTTATACGTTATATAGTAATATTATATAACGTTATACGTTAGTACGTAATAATATACAACGTTATACGTGATATGGCAATACTATATAGCGTTATACGTTATTACGTAATAGTATATAACGTTATACGTTAGTACGTAATAATATACAACGTTATACGTGATATGGCAATACTATATAACGTTATACGTTATTACGTAATAGTATATATCGTTATACGTTATATAGTAATAGTATATAACGTTATACGTTATATAGTAATAGTATATAACGTTATACGTTATATAGTAATATTATATAACGTTATACGTTATATAGTAATATTATATAACGTTATGCGTTATATAGTAATAGTATATAACGTTATACGTTATATAGTAATAGTATATAACGTTATACGTTATATAGTAATAGTATATAGCGTTATACGTTATATAGTAATAGTATATAACGTTATACGTTATATAATAATAGTATATAACGTTATACGTTATACAGTAATAGTATATAACGTTATACGTTATATAGTAATAGTATATAACGTTATACGTTATATAGTAATAGTATATAACGTTATACGTTAATACGTAATAGTATATATCGTTATACGTTATATAGTAATGGTATATAACGTTATACGTTATATAGTAATAGTATATAACGTTATACGTTATATAGTAATAGTATATAACGTTATACGTTAATACGTGATAGTATATATCGTTATACGTTATATAGTAATAGTATATAACGTTATACGTTATATAGTAATATTATATAACGTTATGCGCTATATAGTAATAGTATATAACGTTATACGTTATATAGTAATAGTATATAACGTTATACGTTATATAGTAATAGTATATAACGTTATACGTTATATAGTAATAGTATATAACGTTATACGTTATATAGTAATAGTATATAACGTTATACGTTATATAGTAATAGTATATAACGTTATACGTTATATAGTAATAGTATATAACGTTATACGTTATATAGTAATAGTATATAACGTTATACGTTATATAGTAATAGTATATAACGTTATACGTTAATACGTAATAGTATATATCGGTATACGTTATATAGTAATAGTATATAACGTTATACGTTATATAGTAATAGTATATAACGTTATACGTTATATAGTGATAGTATATAACGTTATACGTTAATACGTAATAGTATATATCGTTATACGTTATATAGTAATAGTATATAACGTTCTGCGTTATATAGTAATATTATATAACGTTATACGATATATAGTATAAGTATATAACGTTATACGTTATATAATAATAGTATATAACGTTGTACGTTATATAGTAATAGTATATAACGTTATACGTTATATAGTAATATTATATAACGTTATGCGTTATATAGTTATAGTATAGAACGTTATACGTTATATAGTAATAGTATATAACGTTATACGTTATATAGTAATAGTATATAACGTTATACGTTATATAGTAATAGTATATAACGTTATACGTTATATAGTAATGGTATATAACGTTATACGTTATATAGTAATAGTATATAACGTTATACGTTATATAGTAATAGTATATAACGTTATACGTTATATAGTAATAGTATATAACGTTATACGTTATATAGTAATATTACATAACGTTATGCGTTATATAGTAATAGTATATAACGATATACGCTATATAGTAATAGTATATAACGTTATGCGTTATATAGTAATAGTATATAACGTTATACGATAGTACGGAATAGTATATATCGTTATACGTTATATAGTAATAGTATATAACATTATACGTTAGTACGTAATAATATACAACGTTATACGTGATATGGCAATACTATATAACGTTATACGTTATTACGTAATAGTATATAACGTTATACGTTATATAGTAATAGTATATAACGTTATACGTTATATAGTAATAGTATATAACGTTATACGTTATATAGTAATGGTATATAACGTTATACGTTATATAGTAATATTATATAACGTTATACGATAGTACGGAATAGTATATATCGTTATACGTTATATAGTAATAGTATATAACGTTATACGTTATATAGTAATAGTATATAACGTTATACGTTATATAGTAATAGTATATAACGTTATACGTTAATACGTAATAGTATATATCGTTATACGTTATATAGTATAAGTATATAACGTCATACGTTATATAGTAATAGTATATAACGTTATACGTTATATAGTAATATTACATGACGTTATGTGTTATATAGTAATAGTATATAACGTTATACGTTACATAGTAATAGTATATAACGTTATACGTTATATAGTAATGGTATATAACGTTATACGTTATATAGTAATATTATATAACGTTATGCGTTATATAGTAATAGTATATAACGTTATACGTTATATAGTAATAGTATATAACGTTATACGTTATATAGTAATAGTATATAACGTTATACGTTATATAGTAATAGTATATAACGTTATACGTTATATAGTAATAGTATATAACGTTATTCGTTATATAGTAATAGTATATAACGTTATACGTTATATAGTAATAGTATGTAACGTTATACGATAGTACGTAATAGTATATAACGTTATACGTTATATAGTAATAGTATATAACGTTATACGTTAATACGTAATAGTATATATCGTTATACGTTATATAGTAATAGTATATAACGTTATACGTTATATAGTAATAGTATATAACGTTATACGTTATATAGTAATAGTATATAACGTTATACGTTATATAGTAATAGTATATAACGTTATACGATAGTACGTAATAGTATATAACGTTATACGTTATATAGTAATAGTATATAACGTTATACGTTAATACGTAATAGTATATATCGTTATACGTTATATAGTAATAGTATATAACGTTATACGTTATATAGTAATAGTATATAACGTTATACGTTAATACGTAATAGTATATATCGTTATACGTTATATAGTAATAGTATATAACGTTATACGTTATATAGTAATAGTATATAACGTTATACGTTATATAGTAATAGTATATAACGTTATACGTTATTACGTAATAGTATATAACGTTATACGTTAGTACGTAATAATATACAACGTTATACGTGATATGGTAATACTATATAACGTTATACGTTAATACGTAATAGTATATATCGTTATACGTTATACAGTAATAGTATATAACGTTATACGTTATATAGTAATAGTATATAACGTTATACGTTATATAGTAATAGTATATAACGTTATACGTTATATAGTAATAGTATATAACGTTATACGTTATATAGTAATATTATATAACGTTATACGTTAGTACGTAATAATATACAACGTTATACGTGATATGGCAATACTATATAGCGTTATACGTTATTACGTAATAGTATATAACGTTATACGTTAGTACGTAATAATATACAACGTTATACGTGATATGGCAATACTATATAACGTTATACGTTATTACGTAATAGTATATATCGTTATACGTTATATAGTAATAGTATATAACGTTATACGTTATATAGTAATAGTATATAACGTTATACGTTATATAGTAATATTATATAACGTTATACGTTATATAGTAATATTATATAACGTTATGCGTTATATAGTAATAGTATATAACGTTATACGTTATATAGTAATAGTATATAACGTTATACGTTATATAGTAATAGTATATAGCGTTATACGTTATATAGTAATAGTATATAACGTTATACGTTATATAATAATAGTATATAACGTTATACGTTATACAGTAATAGTATATAACGTTATACGTTATATAGTAATAGTATATAACGTTATACGTTATATAGTAATAGTATATAACGTTATACGTTAATACGTAATAGTATATATCGTTATACGTTATATAGTAATGGTATATAACGTTATACGTTATATAGTAATAGTATATAACGTTATACGTTATATAGTAATAGTATATAACGTTATACGTTAATACGTGATAGTATATATCGTTATACGTTATATAGTAATAGTATATAACGTTATACGTTATATAGTAATATTATATAACGTTATGCGCTATATAGTAATAGTATATAACGTTATACGTTATATAGTAATAGTATATAACGTTATACGTTATATAGTAATAGTATATAACGTTATACGTTATATAGTAATAGTATATAACGTTATACGTTATATAGTAATAGTATATAACGTTATACGTTATATAGTAATAGTATATAACGTTATACGTTATATAGTAATAGTATATAACGTTATACGTTATATAGTAATAGTATATAACGTTATACGTTATATAGTAATAGTATATAACGTTATACGTTAATACGTAATAGTATATATCGGTATACGTTATATAGTAATAGTATATAACGTTATACGTTATATAGTAATAGTATATAACGTTATACGTTATATAGTGATAGTATATAACGTTATACGTTAATACGTAATAGTATATATCGTTATACGTTATATAGTAATAGTATATAACGTTCTGCGTTATATAGTAATATTATATAACGTTATACGATATATAGTATAAGTATATAACGTTATACGTTATATAATAATAGTATATAACGTTGTACGTTATATAGTAATAGTATATAACGTTATACGTTATATAGTAATATTATATAACGTTATGCGTTATATAGTTATAGTATAGAACGTTATACGTTATATAGTAATAGTATATAACGTTATACGTTATATAGTAATAGTATAGAACGTTATACGTTATATAGTAATAGTATATAACGTTATACGTTATATAGTAATGGTATATAACGTTATACGTTATATAGTAATAGTATATAACGTTATACGTTATATAGTAATAGTATATAACGTTATACGTTATATAGTAATAGTATATAACGTTATACGTTATATAGTAATATTACATAACGTTATGCGTTATATAGTAATAGTATATAACGATATACGCTATATAGTAATAGTATATAACGTTATGCGTTATATAGTAATAGTATATAACGTTATACGATAGTACGGAATAGTATATATCGTTATACGTTATATAGTAATAGTATATAACATTATACGTTAGTACGTAATAATATACAACGTTATACGTGATATGGCAATACTATATGACGTTATACGTTATTACGTAATAGTATATAACGTTATACGTTATATAGTAATAGTATATAACGTTATACGTTATATAGTAATAGTATATAACGTTATACGTTATATAGTAATGGTATATAACGTTATACGTTATATAGTAATATTATATAACGTTATACGATAGTACGGAATAGTATATATCGTTATACGTTATATAGTAATAGTATATAACGTTATACGTTATATAGTAATAGTATATAACGTTATACGTTATATAGTAATAGTATATAACGTTATACGTTAATACGTAATAGTATATATCGTTATACGTTATATAGTATAAGTATATAACGTCATACGTTATATAGTAATAGTATATAACGTTATACGTTATATAGTAATATTACATGACGTTATGTGTTATATAGTAATAGTATATAACGTTATACGTTACATAGTAATAGTATATAACGTTATACGTTATATAGTAATGGTATATAACGTTATACGTTATATAGTAATATTATATAACGTTATGCGTTATATAGTAATAGTATATAACGTTATACGTTATATAGTAATAGTATATAACGTTATACGTTATATAGTAATAGTATATAACGTTATACGTTATATAGTAATAGTATATAACGTTATACGTTATATAGTAATAGTATATAACGTTATTCGTTATATAGTAATAGTATATAACGTTATACGTTATATAGTAATAGTATGTAACGTTATACGATAGTACGTAATAGTATATAACGTTATACGTTATATAGTAATAGTATATAACGTTATACGTTAATACGTAATAGTATATATCGTTATACGTTATATAGTAATAGTATATAACGTTATACGTTATATAGTAATAGTATATAACGTTATACGTTATATAGTAATAGTATATAACGTTATACGTTATATAGTAATAGTATATAACGTTATACGATAGTACGTAATAGTATATAACGTTATACGTTATATAGTAATAGTATATAACGTTATACGTTAATACGTAATAGTATATATCGTTATACGTTATATAGTAATAGTATATAACGTTATACGTTATATAGTAATAGTATATAACGTTATACGTTAATACGTAATAGTATATATCGTTATACGTTATATAGTAATAGTATATAACGTTATACGTTATATAGTAATAGTATATAACGTTATACGTTATATAGTAATAGTATATAACGTTATACGTTAATACGTGATAGTATATATCGTTATACGTTATATAGTAATAGTATATAACGTTGTGCGTTATATAATAATAGTATATAACGTTATACGTTATATAGTAATAGTATATAACGTTATACGTTATATAGTAATAGTATATAACGTTATACGTTATATAGTAATATTATATAACGTTATGCGTTATATAGTAATAGTATAGAACGTTATACGTTATATAGTAATAGTATATAACGTTATACGTTATATAGTAATAGTATATAACGTTATACGTTATATAGTAATAGTATATAACGTTATGCGTTAATACGTAATAGTATATATCGTCATACGTTATATAGTAATAGTATATAACGTTATACGTTATATAGTAATATTATATAACGTTATGCGTTATATAGTAATAGTATATAACGTTATACGTTATATAGTAATAGTATATAACGTTATACGTTATATAGTAATATTATATAACGTTATGCGTTATATAGTTATAGTATAGAACGTTATACGTTATATAGTAAT
This sequence comes from Bombus terrestris, assembly GCF_910591885.1. Lineage (NCBI taxonomy): Eukaryota > Metazoa > Arthropoda > Insecta > Hymenoptera > Apidae > Bombus > Bombus terrestris. The sequence goes on along the minus strand of NW_025963569.1, from coordinate 633,336 downwards.
AGTATATAACGTTATACGTTATATAGTAATATTATATAACGTTATGCGTTATATAGTAATAGTATATAACGATATACGCTATATAGTAATAGTATATAACGTTATGCGTTATATAGTAATAGTATATAACGTTATACGATAGTACGGAATAGTATATATCGTTATACGTTATATGGCAATACTATATAACGTTATACGTTATTACGTAATAGTATATAACGTTATACGTTATATAGTAATAGTATATAACGTTATACGTTATATAGTAATAGTATATAACGTTATACGTTATATAGTAATGGTATATAACGTTATACGTTATATAGTAATATTATATAACGTTATACGTTATATAGTAATATTATATAACGTTATACGATAGTACGGAATAGTATATATCGTTATACGTTATATAGTAATAGTATATAACGTTATACGTTATATAGTAATATTATATAACGTTATACGATAGTACGGAATAGTATATATCGTTATACGTTATATAGTAATAGTATATAACGTTATACGATAGTACGGAATAGTATATATCGTTATACGTTATATAGTAATAGTATATAACGTTATACGTTATATAGTAATAGTATATAACGTTATACGTTAATACGTAATAGTATATATCGTTATACGTTATATAGTAATAGTATATAACGTTATGCGTTATATAGTAATAGTATATAACGTTATACGATATATAGTATAAGTATATAACGTTATACGTTATATAATAATAGTATATAACGTTATACGTTATATAGTAATATTATATAACGTTATGCGTCATATAGTAATAGTATATAACGTTATACGTTATATAGTAATAGTATATAACGTTATACGTTATATAGTAATAGTATATAACGTTATACGTTATATAGTAATACTATATAACGTTATGCGTTATATAGTAATAGTATATAACGATATACGCTATATAGTAATAGTATATAACGTTATGCGTTATATAGTAATAGTATATAACGTTATACGATAGTACGGAATAGTATATATCGTTATACGTTATATAGTAATAGTATATAACATTATACGTTAGTACGTAATAATATACAACTTTATACGTGATATGGCAATACTATATAACGTTATACGTTATTACGTAATAGTATATAACGTTATACGTTATATAGTAATAGTATATAACGTTATACGTTATATAGTAATAGTATATAACGTTATACGTTATATAGTAATATTATATAACGTTATACGATAGTACGGAATAGTATATATCGTTATACGTTATATAGTAATAGTATATAACGTTATACGTTATATAGTAATATTATATAACGTTATACGATAGTACGGAATAGTATATATCGTTATACGTTATATAGTAATAGTATATAACGTTATACGATAGTACGGAATAGTATATATCGTTATACGTTATATAGTAATAGGATATAACGTTATACGTTATATAGTAATAGTATATAACGTTATACGTTACTACGTAATAGTATATATCGTTATACGTTATATAGTAATAGTATATAACGTTATGCGTTATATAGTAATAGTATATAACGTTATACGATATATAGTATAAGTATATAACGTTATACGTTATATAATAATAGTATATAACGTTATACGTTATATAGTAATATTATATAACGTTATGCGTCATATAGTAATAGTATATAACGTTATACGTTATATAGTAATAGTATATAACGTTATACGTTATATAGTAATAGTATATAACGTTATACGTTATATACTATTACTATATAACGTTATGCGTTATATAGTAATAGTATATAACGATATACGCTATATAGTAATAGTATATAACGTTATGCGTTATATAGTAATAGTATATAACGTTATACGATAGTACGGAATAGTATATATCGTTATACGTTATATAGTAATAGTATATAACATTATACGTTAGTACGTAATAATATACAACTTTATACGTGATATGGCAATACTATATAACGTTATACGTTATTACGTAATAGTATATAACGTTATACGTTATATAGTAATAGTATATAACGTTATACGTTATATAGTAATAGTATATAACGTTATACGTTATATAGTAATGGTATATAACGTTATACGTTATATAGTAATATTATATAACGTTATACGATAGTACGGAATAGTATATATCGTTATACGTTATATAGTAATAGTATATAACGTTATACGTTATATAGTAATAGTATATAACGTTATACGTTATATAGTAATATTATATAACGTTATACGTTAATACGTGATAGTATATATCGTTATACGTTATATAGTAATAGTATATAACGTTGTGCGTTATATAATAATAGTATATAACGTTATACGTTATATAGTAATAGTATATAACGTTATACGTTATATAGTAATAGTATATAACGTTATACGTTATATAGTAATATTATATAACGTTATGCGTTATATAGTAATAGTATAGAACGTTATACGTTATATAGTAATAGTATATAACGTTATACGTTATATAGTAATAGTATATAACGTTATACGTTATATAGTAATAGTATATAACGTTATGCGTTAATACGTAATAGTATATATCGTCATACGTTATATAGTAATAGTATATAACGTTATACGTTATATAGTAATATTATATAACGTTATGCGTTATATAGTAATAGTATATAACGTTATACGTTATATAGTAATAGTATATAACGTTATACGTTATATAGTAATATTATATAACGTTATGCGTTATATAGTTATAGTATAGAACGTTATACGTTATATAGTAATAGTATATAACGTTATACGTTATATAGTAATATTATATAACGTTATGCGTTATATAGTAATAGTATATAACGATATACGCTATATAGTAATAGTATATAACGTTATGCGTTATATAGTAATAGTATATAACGTTATACGATAGTACGGAATAGTATATATCGTTATACGTTATATGGCAATACTATATAACGTTATACGTTATTACGTAATAGTATATAACGTTATACGTTATATAGTAATAGTATATAACGTTATACGTTATATAGTAATAGTATATAACGTTATACGTTATATAGTAATACTATATAACGTTATGCGTTATATAGTAATAGTATATAACGATATACGCTATATAGTAATAGTATATAACGTTATGCGTTATATAGTAATAGTATATAACGTTATACGATAGTACGGAATAGTATATATCGTTATACGTTATATAGTAATAGTATATAACATTATACGTTAGTACGTAATAATATACAACTTTATACGTGATATGGCAATACTATATAACGTTATACGTTATTACGTAATAGTATATAACGTTATACGTTATATAGTAATAGTATATAACGTTATACGTTATATAGTAATAGTATATAACGTTATACGTTATATAGTAATATTATATAACGTTATACGATAGTACGGAATAGTATATATCGTTATACGTTATATAGTAATAGTATGTAACGTTATACGTTATATAGTAATATTATATAACGTTATACGATAGTACGGAATAGTATATATCGTTATACGTTATATAGTAATAGTATATAACGTTATACGATAGTACGGAATAGTATATATCGTTATACGTTATATAGTAATAGTATATAACGTTATACGTTATATAGTAATAGTATACAACGTTATACGTTAATACGTAATAGTATATATCGTTATACGTTATATAGTAATAGTATATAACGTTATGCGTTATATAGTAATAGTATATAACGTTATACGATATATAGTATAAGTATATAACGTTATACGTTATATAATAATAGTATATAACGTTATACGTTATATAGTAATATTATATAACGTTATGCGTCATATAGTAATAGTATATAACGTTATACGTTATATAGTAATAGTATATAACGTTATACGTTATATAGTAATAGTATATAACGTTATACGTTATATAGTAATACTATATAACGTTATGCGTTATATAGTAATAGTATATAACGATATACGCTATATAGTAATAGTATATAACGTTATGCGTTATATAGTAATAGTATATAACGTTATACGATAGTACGGAATAGTATATATCGTTATACGTTATATAGTAATAGTATATAACATTATACGTTAGTACGTAATAATATACAACTTTATACGTGATATGGCAATACTATATAACGTTATACGTTATTACGTAATAGTATATAACGTTATACGTTATATAGTAATAGTATATAACGTTATACGTTATATAGTAATAGTATATAACGTTATACGTTATATAGTAATGGTATATAACGTTATACGTTATATAGTAATATTATATAACGTTATACGATAGTACGGAATAGTATATATCGTTATACGTTATATAGTAATAGTATATAACGTTATACGTTATATAGTAATAGTATATAACGTTATACGTTATATAGTAATATTATATAACGTTATACGTTAATACGTGATAGTATATATCGTTATACGTTATATAGTAATAGTATATAACGTTGTGCGTTATATAATAATAGTATATAACGTTATACGTTATATAGTAATAGTATATAACGTTATACGTTATATAGTAATAGTATATAACGTTATACGTTATATAGTAATATTATATAACGTTATGCGTTATATAGTAATAGTATAGAACGTTATACGTTATATAGTAATAGTATATAACGTTATACGTTATATAGTAATAGTATATAACGTTATACGTTATATAGTAATAGTATATAACGTTATGCGTTAATACGTAATAGTATATATCGTCATACGTTATATAGTAATAGTATATAACGTTATACGTTATATAGTAATATTATATAACGTTATGCGTTATATAGTAATAGTATATAACGTTATACGTTATATAGTAATAGTATATAACGTTATACGTTATATAGTAATATTATATAACGTTATGCGTTATATAGTTATAGTATAGAACGTTATACGTTATATAGTAATAGTATATAACGTTATACGTTATATAGTAATAGTATATAACGTTATACGTTATATAGTAATAGTATATAACGTTATACGTTATATAGTAATAGTATATAACGTTATACGTTAATACGTAATAGTATATATCGGTATACGTTATATAGTAATAGTATATAACGTTATACGTTATATAGTAATAGTATATAACGTTATACGTTATATAGTGATAGTATATAACGTTATACGTTAATACGTAATAGTATATATCGTTATACGTTATATAGTAATAGTATATAACGTTCTGCGTTATATAGTAATATTATATAACGTTATACGATATATAGTATAAGTATATAACGTTATACGTTATATAATAATAGTATATAACGTTGTACGTTATATAGTAATAGTATATAACGTTATACGTTATATAGTAATATTATATAACGTTATGCGTTATATAGTTATAGTATAGAACGTTATACGTTATATAGTAATAGTATATAACGTTATACGTTATATAGTAATAGTATATAACGTTATACGTTATATAGTAATAGTATATAACGTTATACGTTATATAGTAATGGTATATAACGTTATACGTTATATAGTAATAGTATATAACGTTATACGTTATATAGTAATATTACATAACGTTATGCGTTATATAGTAATAGTATATAACGATATACGCTATATAGTAATAGTATATAACGTTATGCGTTATATAGTAATAGTATATAACGATATACGCTATATAGTAATAGTATATAACGTTATGCGTTATATAGTAATAGTATATAACGTTATACGATAGTACGGAATAGTATATATCGTTATACGTTATATAGTAATAGTATATAACATTATACGTTAGTACGTAATAATATACAACGTTATACGTGATATGGCAATACTATATAACGTTATACGTTATTACGTAATAGTATATAACGTTATACGTTATATAGTAATAGTATATAACGTTATACGTTATATAGTAATAGTATATAACGTTATACGTTATATAGTAATGGTATATAACGTTATACGTTATATAGTATAAGTATATAACGTCATACGTTATATAGTAATAGTATATAACGTTATACGTTATATAGTAATATTACATGACGTTATGTGTTATATAGTAATAGTATATAACGTTATACGTTACATAGTAATAGTATATAACGTTATACGTTATATAGTAATGGTATATAACGTTATACGTTATATAGTAATATTATATAACGTTATGCGTTATATAGTAATAGTATATAACGTTATACGTTATATAGTAATAGTATATAACGTTATACGTTATATAGTAATAGTATATAACGTTATACGTTATATAGTAATAGTATATAACGTTATACGTTATATAGTAATAGTATATAACGTTATTCGTTATATAGTAATAGTATATAACGTTATACGTTATATAGTAATAGTATGTAACGTTATACGATAGTACGTAATAGTATATAACGTTATACGTTATATAGTAATAGTATATAACGTTATACGTTAATACGTAATAGTATATATCGTTATACGTTATATAGTAATAGTATATAACGTTATACGTTATATAGTAATAGTATATAACGTTATACGTTATATAGTAATAGTATATAACGTTATACGTTATATAGTAATAGTATATAACGTTATACGATAGTACGTAATAGTATATAACGTTATACGTTATATAGTAATAGTATATAACGTTATACGTTAATACGTAATAGTATATATCGTTATACGTTATATAGTAATAGTATATAACGTTATACGTTATATAGTAATAGTATATAACGTTATACGTTAATACGTAATAGTATATATCGTTATACGTTATATAGTAATAGTATATAACGTTATACGTTATATAGTAATAGTATATAACGTTATACGTTATATAGTAATAGTATATAACGTTATACGTTAATACGTGATAGTATATATCGTTATACGTTATATAGTAATAGTATATAACGTTGTGCGTTATATAATAATAGTATATAACGTTATACGTTATATAGTAATAGTATATAACGTTATACGTTATATAGTAATAGTATATAACGTTATACGTTATATAGTAATATTATATAACGTTATGCGTTATATAGTAATAGTATAGAACGTTATACGTTATATAGTAATAGTATATAACGTTATACGTTATATAGTAATAGTATATAACGTTATACGTTATATAGTAATAGTATATAACGTTATGCGTTAATACGTAATAGTATATATCGTCATACGTTATATAGTAATAGTATATAACGTTATACGTTATATAGTAATATTATATAACGTTATGCGTTATATAGTAATAGTATATAACGTTATACGTTATATAGTAATAGTATATAACGTTATACGTTATATAGTAATATTATATAACGTTATGCGTTATATAGTTATAGTATAGAACGTTATACGTTATATAGTAATAGTATATAACGTTATACGTTATATAGTAATATTATATAACGTTATGCGTTATATAGTAATAGTATATAACGATATACGCTATATAGTAATAGTATATAACGTTATGCGTTATATAGTAATAGTATATAACGTTATACGATAGTACGGAATAGTATATATCGTTATACGTTATATGGCAATACTATATAACGTTATACGTTATTACGTAATAGTATATAACGTTATACGTTATATAGTAATAGTATATAACGTTATACGTTATATAGTAATAGTATATAACGTTATACGTTATATAGTAATGGTATATAACGTTATACGTTATATAGTAATATTATATAACGTTATACGTTATATAGTAATATTATATAACGTTATACGATAGTACGGAATAGTATATATCGTTATACGTTATATAGTAATAGTATATAACGTTATACGTTATATAGTAATATTATATAACGTTATACGATAGTACGGAATAGTATATATCGTTATACGTTATATAGTAATAGTATATAACGTTATACGATAGTACGGAATAGTATATATCGTTATACGTTATATAGTAATAGTATATAACGTTATACGTTATATAGTAATAGTATGTAACGTTATACGTTAATACGTAATAGTATATATCGTTATACGTTATATAGTAATAGTATATAACGTTATGCGTTATATAGTAATAGTATATAACGTTATACGATATATAGTATAAGTATATAACGTTATACGTTATATAATAATAGTATATAACGTTATACGTTATATAGTAATATTATATAACGTTATGCGTCATATAGTAATAGTATATAACGTTATACGTTATATAGTAATAGTATATAACGTTATACGTTATATAGTAATAGTATATAACGTTATACGTTATATAGTAATACTATATAACGTTATGCGTTATATAGTAATAGTATATAACGATATACGCTATATAGTAATAGTATATAACGTTATGCGTTATATAGTAATAGTATATAACGTTATACGATAGTACGGAATAGTATATATCGTTATACGTTATATAGTAATAGTATATAACATTATACGTTAGTACGTAATAATATACAACTTTATACGTGATATGGCAATACTATATAACGTTATACGTTATTACGTAATAGTATATAACGTTATACGTTATATAGTAATAGTATATAACGTTATACGTTATATAGTAATAGTATATAACGTTATACGTTATATAGTAATATTATATAACGTTATACGATAGTACGGAATAGTATATATCGTTATACGTTATATAGTAATAGTATATAACGTTATACGTTATATAGTAATATTATATAACGTTATACGATAGTACGGAATAGTATATATCGTTATACGTTATATAGTAATAGTATATAACGTTATACGATAGTACGGAATAGTATATATCGTTATACGTTATATAGTAATAGTATATAACGTTATACGTTATATAGTAATAGTATATAACGTTATACGTTAATACGTAATAGTATATATCGTTATACGTTATATAGTAATAGTATATAACGTTATGCGTTATATAGTAATAGTATATAACGTTATACGATATATAGTATAAGTATATAACGTTATACGTTATATAATAATAGTATATAACGTTATACGTTATATAGTAATATTATATAACGTTATGCGTCATATAGTAATAGTATATAACGTTATACGTTATATAGTAATAGTATATAACGTTATACGTTATATAGTAATAGTATATAACGTTATACGTTATATAGTAATACTATATAACGTTATGCGTTATATAGTAATAGTATATAACGATATACGCTATATAGTAATAGTATATAACGTTATGCGTTATATAGTAATAGTATATAACGTTATACGATAGTACGGAATAGTATATATCGTTATACGTTATATAGTAATAGTATATAACATTATACGTTAGTACGTAATAATATACAACTTTATACGTGATATGGGAATACTATATAACGTTATACGTTATTACGTAATAGTATATAACGTTATACGTTATATAGTAATAGTATATAACGTTATACGTTATATAGTAATAGTATATAACGTTATACGTTATATAGTAATGGTATATAACGTTATACGTTATATAGTAATATTATATAACGTTATACGATAGTACGGAATAGTATATATCGTTATACGTTATATAGTAATAGTATATAACGTTATACGTTATATAGTAATAGTATATAACGTTATACGTTATATAGTAATATTATATAACGTTATACGTTAATACGTGATAGTATATATCGTTATACGTTATATAGTAATAGTATATAACGTTGTGCGTTATATAATAATAGTATATAACGTTATACGTTATATAGTAATAGTATATAACGTTATACGTTATATAGTAATAGTATATAACGTTATACGTTATATAGTAATATTATATAACGTTATGCGTTATATAGTAATAGTATAGAACGTTATACGTTATATAGTAATAGTATATAACGTTATACGTTATATAGTAATAGTATATAACGTTATACGTTATATAGTAATAGTATATAACGTTATGCGTTAATACGTAATAGTATATATCGTCATACGTTATATAGTAATAGTATATAACGTTATACGTTATATAGTAATATTATATAACGTTATACGTTATATAGTAATAGTATATAACGTTATACGTTATATAGTAATAGTATATAACGTTATACGTTATATAGTAATATTATATAACGTTATGCGTTATATAGTTATAGTATAGAACGTTATACGTTATATAGTAATAGTATATAACGTTATACGTTATATAGTAATATTATATAACGTTATGCGTTATATAGTAATAGTATATAACGATATACGCTATATAGTAATAGTATATAACGTTATGCGTTATATAGTAATAGTATATAACGTTATACGATAGTACGGAATAGTATATATCGTTATACGTTATATGGCAATACTATATAACGTTATACGTTATTACGTAATAGTATATAACGTTATACGTTATATAGTAATAGTATATAACGTTATACGTTATATAGTAATAGTATATAACGTTATACGTTATATAGTAATAGTATATAACGTTATACGTTATATAGTAATGGTATATAACGTTATACGTTATATAGTAATATTATATAACGTTATACGATAGTACGGAATAGTATATATCGTTATACGTTATATAGTAATAGTATATAACGTTATACGTTATATAGTAATAGTATATAACGTTATGCGTTAATACGTAATAGTATATATCGTCATACGTTATATAGTAATAGTATATAACGTTATACGTTATATAGTAATATTATATAACGTTATGCGTTATATAGTAATAGTATATAACGTTATACGTTATATAGTAATAGTATATAACGTTATACGTTATATAGTAATATTATATAACGTTATGCGTTATATAGTTATAGTATAGAACGTTATACGTTATATAGTAATAGTATATAACGTTATACGTTATATAGTAATATTATATAACGTTATGCGTTATATAGTAATAGTATATAACGATATACGCTATATAGTAATAGTATATAACGTTATGCGTTATATAGTAATAGTATATAACGTTATACGATAGTACGGAATAGTATATATCGTTATACGTTATATGGCAATACTATATAACGTTATACGTTATTACGTAATAGTATATAACGTTATACGTTATATAGTAATAGTATATAACGTTATACGTTATATAGTAATAGTATATAACGTTATACGTTATATAGTAATAGTATATAACGTTATACGTTATATAGTAATAGTATATAACGTTATACGTTATATAGTAATGGTATATAACGTTATACGTTATATAGTAATATTATATAACGTTATACGATAGTACGGAATAGTATATATCGTTATACGTTATATAGTAATAGTATATAACGTTATACGTTATATAGTAATATTATATAACGTTATACGATAGTACGGAATAGTATATATCGTTATACGTTATATAGTAATAGTATATAACGTTATACGATAGTACGGAATAGTATATATCGTTATACGTTATATAGTAATAGTATATAACGTTATACGTTATATAGTAATAGTATATAACGTTATACGTTAATACGTAATAGTATATATCGTTATACGTTATATAGTAATAGTATATAACGTTATGCGTTATATAGTAATAGTATATAACGTTATACGATATATAGTATAAGTATATAACGTTATACGTTATATAATAATAGTATATAACGTTATACGTTATATAGTAATATTATATAACGTTATGCGTCATATAGTAATAGTATATAACGTTATACGTTATATAGTAATAGTATATAACGTTATACGTTATATAGTAATAGTATATAACGTTATACGTTATATAGTAATACTATATAACGTTATGCGTTATATAGTAATAGTATATAACGATATACGCTATATAGTAATAGTATATAACGTTATGCGTTATATAGTAATAGTATATAACGTTATACGATAGTACGGAATAGTATATATCGTTATACGTTATATAGTAATAGTATATAACATTATACGTTAGTACGTAATAATATACAACTTTATACGTGATATGGCAATACTATATAACGTTATACGTTATTACGTAATAGTATATAACGTTATACGTTATATAGTAATAGTATATAACGTTATACGTTATATAGTAATAGTATATAACGTTATACGTTATATAGTAATGGTATATAACGTTATACGTTATATAGTAATATTATATAACGTTATACGATAGTACGGAATAGTATATATCGTTATACGTTATATAGTAATAGTATATAACGTTATACGTTATATAGTAATAGTATATAACGTTATACGTTATATAGTAATATTATATAACGTTATACGTTAATACGTAATAGTATATAACGTTATACGTTACATAGTAATAGTATATAACGTTATACGTTATATAGTAATGGTATATAACGTTATACGTTATATAGTAATATTATATAACGTTATGCGTTATATAGTAATAGTATATAACGTTATACGTTATATAGTAATAGTATATAACGTTATACGTTATATAGTAATAGTATATAACGTTATACGTTATATAGTAATAGTATATAACGTTATACGTTATATAGTAATAGTATATAACGTTATTCGTTATATAGTAATAGTATATAACGTTATACGTTATATAGTAATAGTATATAACGTTATACGATAGTACGGAATAGTATATAACGTTATACGTTATATAGTAATAGTATATAACGTTATACGTTAATACGTAATAGTATATATCGTTATACGTTATATAGTAATAGTATATAACGTTATACGTTATATAGTAATAGTATATAACGTTATACGTTAATACGTAATAGTATATATCGTTATACGTTATATAGTAATAGTATATAACGTTATACGTTATATAGTAATAGTATATAACGTTATACGTTATATAGTAATAGTATATAACGTTATACGTTAATACGTGATAGTATATATCGTTATACGTTATATAGTAATAGTATATAACGTTGTGCGTTATATAATAATAGTATATAACGTTATACGTTATATAGTAATAGTATATAACGTTATACGTTATATAGTAATAGTATATAACGTTATACGTTATATAGTAATATTATATAACGTTATGCGTTATATAGTAATAGTATAGAACGTTATACGTTATATAGTAATAGTATATAACGTTATACGTTATATAGTAATAGTATATAACGTTATGCGTTAATACGTAATAGTATATATCGTCATACGTTATATAGTAATAGTATATAACGTTATACGTTATATAGTAATAGTATATAACGTTATACGTTATATAGTAATAGTATATAACGTTATACGTTATATAGTAATAGTATATAACGTTATACGTTATATAGTAATAGTATATAACGTTATACGTTAGTACGTAATAATATACAACGTTATACGTGATATGGCAATACTATATAACGTTATACGTTATTACGTAATAGTATATATCGTTATACGTTATATAGTAATAGTATATAACGTTATACGTTATATAATAATAGTATATAACGTTATACGTTATATAGTAATATTATATAACGTTATGCGTCATATAGTAATAGTATATAACGTTATACGTTATATAGTAATAGTATATAACGTTATACGTTATATAGTAATAGTATATAACGTTATACGTTATATAGTAATATTATATAACGTTATGCGTTATATAGTTATAGTATAGAACGTTATACGTTATATAGTAATAGTATATAACGTTATACGTTAATACGTAATAGTATATATCGTTATACGTTATATAGTAATAGTATATAACGTTATACGTTATATAGTAATAGTATATAACGTTATACGTTAATACGTAATAGTATATATCGTTATACGTTATATAGTAATAGTATATAACGTTATACGTTATATAGTAATAGTATATAACGTTATACGTTATATAGTAATAGTATATAACGTTATACGTTAATACGTGATAGTATATATCGTTATACGTTATATAGTAATAGTATATAACGTTGTGCGTTATATAATAATAGTATATAACGTTATACGTTATATAGTAATAGTATATAACGTTATACGTTATATAGTAATAGTATATAACGTTATACGTTATATAGTAATATTATATAACGTTATGCGTTATATAGTAATAGTATAGAACGTTATACGTTATATAGTAATAGTATATAACGTTATACGTTATATAGTAATAGTATATAACGTTATGCGTTAATACGTAATAGTATATATCGTCATACGTTATATAGTAATAGTATATAACGTTATACGTTATATAGTAATAGTATATAACGTTATACGTTATATAGTAATAGTATATAACGTTATACGTTATATAGTAATAGTATATAACGTTATACGTTATATAGTAATAGTATATAACGTTATACGTTAGTACGTAATAATATACAACGTTATACGTGATATGGCAATACTATATAACGTTATACGTTATTACGTAATAGTATATATCGTTATACGTTATATAGTAATAGTATATAACGTTATACGTTATATAATAATAGTATATAACGTTATACGTTATATAGTAATATTATATAACGTTATGCGTCATATAGTAATAGTATATAACGTTATACGTTATATAGTAATAGTATATAACGTTATACGTTATATAGTAATAGTATATAACGTTATACGTTATATAGTAATATTATATAACGTTATGCGTTATATAGTTATAGTATAGAACGTTATACGTTATATAGTAATAGTATATAACGTTATACGTTATATAGTAATAGTATATAACGTTATACGTTATATAGTAAAAGTATATAACGTTATACGTTATATAGTAATAGTATATAACGTTATACGTTATATAGTAATATTATATAACGTTATGCGTTATATAGTAATAGTATATAACGATATACGCTATATAGTAATAGTATATAACGTTATGCGTTATATAGTAATAGTATATAACGTTATACGATAGTACGGAATAGTATATATCGTTATACCTTATATGGCAATACTATATAACGTTATACGTTATTACGTAATAGTATATAACGTTATACGTTATATAGTAATAGTATATAACGTTATACGTTATATAGTAATAGTATATAACGTTATACGTTATATAGTAATGGTATATAACGTTATACGTTATATAGTAATAGTATATAACGTTATACGTTATATAGTAATATTATATAACGTTATACGATAGTACGGAATAGTATATATCGTTATACGTTATATAGTAATAGTATATAACGTTATACGATAGTACGGAATAGTATATATCGTTATACGTTATATAGTAATAGTATATAACGTTATACGTTATATAGTAATAGTATATAACGTTATACGTTAATACGTAATAGTATATATCGTTATACGTTATATAGTAATAGTATATAACGTTATGCGTTATATAGTAATAGTATATAACGTTATACGATATATAGTATAAGTATATAACGTTATACGTTATATAATAATAGTATATAACGTTATACGTTATATAGTAATATTATATAACGTTATGCGTCATATAGTAATAGTATATAACGTTATACGTTATATAGTAATAGTATATAACGTTATACGTTATATAGTAATAGTATATAACGTTATACGTTATATAGTATTACTATATAACGTTATGCGTTATATAGTAATAGTATATAACGATATACGCTATATAGTAATAGTATATAACGTTATGCGTTATATAGTAATAGTATATAACGTTATACGATAGTACGGAATAGTATATATCGTTATACGTTATATAGTAATAGTATATAACATTATACGTTAGTACGTAATAATATACAACTTTATACGTGATATGGCAATACTATATAACGTTATACGTTATTACGTAATAGTATATAACGTTATACGTTATATAGTAATAGTATATAACGTTATACGTTATATAGTAATAGTATATAACGTTATACGTTATATAGTAATGGTATATAACGTTATACGTTATATAGTAATATTATATAACGTTATACGATAGTACGGAATAGTATATATCGTTATACGTTATATAGTAATAGTATATAACGTTATACGTTATATAGTAATAGTATATAACGTTATACGTTATATAGTAATATTATATAACGTTATACGTTAATACGTAATAGTATATAACGTTATACGTTATATAGTAATAGTATATAACGTTATACGTTATATAGTAATAGTATATAACGTTATACGATAGTACGTAATAGTATATAACGTTATACGTTATATAGTAATAGTATATAACGTTATACGTTAATACGTAATAGTATATATCGTTATACGTTATATAGTAATAGTATATAACGTTATACGTTATATAGTAATAGTATATAACGTTATACGTTATATAGTAATAGTATATAACGCTATACGTTAATACGTGATAGTATATATCGTTATACGTTATATAGTAATAGTATATAACGTTATACGTTATATAGTAATAGTATATAACGTTATACGTTATATAGTAATATTATATAACGTTATACGTTATATAGTAATATTATATAACGTTATGCGTTATATAGTAATAGTATATAACGTTATACGTTATATAGTAATAGTATATAACGTTATACGTTATATAGTAATAGTATATAGCGTTATACGTTATATAGTAATAGTATATAACGTTATACGTTATATAGTAATAGTATATAACGTTATACGTTATATAGTAATAGTATATAACGTTATACGTTATATAGTAATAGTATATAACGTTATACGTTATATAGTAATAGTATATAACGTTATACGTTAATACGTAATAGTATATATCGTTATACGTTATATAGTAATAGTATATAACGTTATACGTTATATAGTAATAGTATATAACGTTATACGTTATATAGTAATAGTATATAACGTTATACGTTAATACGTGATAGTATATATCGTTATACGCTATATAGTAATAGTATATAACGTTATACGTTATATAGTAATATTATATAACGTTATGCGCTATATAGTAATAGTATATAACGTTATACGTTATATAGTAATACTATATAACGTTATACGTTATATAGTAATAGTATATAACGTTATACGTTATATAGTAATAGTATATAACGTTATACGTTATATAGTAATAGTATATAACGTTATACGTTATATAGTAATAGTATATAACGTTATACGTTAATACGTGATAGTATATATCGTTATACGTTATATAGTAATAGTATATAACGTTATACGTTATATAGTAATAGTATATAACGTTATACGTTATATAGTAATAGTATATAACGTTATACGTTATATAGTAATAGTATATAACGTTATACGTTATATAGTAATAGTATATAACGTTATACGTTATATAGTAATAGTATATAACGTTATACGTTAATACGTAATAGTATATATCGTTATACGTTATATAGTAATAGTATATAACGTTATACGTTATATAGTAATAGTATATAACGTTATACGTTATATAGTAATAGTATATAACGTTATACGTTAATACGTAATAGTATATATCGTTATACGTTATATAGTAATAGTATATAACGTTATGCGTTATATAGTAATATTATATAACGTTATACGATATATAGTATAAGTATATAACGTTATACGTTATATAATAATAGTATAGAACGTTATACGTTATATAGTAATAGTATATAACGTTATACGTTATATAGTAATAGTATATAACGTTATACGTTATATAGTAATAGTATATAACGTTATACGTTATATAGTAATGGTATATAACGTTATACGTTATATAGTAATATTATATAACGTTATACGATAGTACGGAATAGTATATATCGTTATACGTTATATAGTAATAGTATATAACGTTATACGTTATATAGTAATAGTATATAACGTTATACGTTATATAGTAATAGTATATAACGTTATACGTTAATACGTAATAGTATATATCGTTATACGTTATATAGTATAAGTATATAACGTCATACGTTATATAGTAATAGTATATAACGTTATACGTTATATAGTAATATTACATGACGTTATGTGTTATATAGTAATAGTATATAACGTTATACGTTACATAGTAATAGTATATAACGTTATACGTTATATAGTAATGGTATATAACGTTATACGTTATATAGTAATATTATATAACGTTATGCGTTATATAGTAATAGTATATAACGTTATACGTTATATAGTAATAGTATATAACGTTATACGTTATATAGTAATAGTATATAACGTTATACGTTATATAGTAATAGTATATAACGTTATACGTTATATAGTAATAGTATATAACGTTATTCGTTATATAGTAATAGTATATAACGTTATACGTTATATAGTAATAGTATGTAACGTTATACGATAGTACGTAATAGTATATAACGTTATACGTTATATAGTAATAGTATATAACGTTATACGTTAATACGTAATAGTATATATCGTTATACGTTATATAGTAATAGTATATAACGTTATACGTTATATAGTAATAGTATATAACGTTATACGTTATATAGTAATAGTATATAACGTTATGCGTTATATAGTAATAGTATATAACGTTATACGTTAATACGTGATAGTATATAACGTTATACTTTATATAGTAATAGTATATAACGTTATACGTTAATACGTAATAGTATATATCGTTATGCGTTATATAGTAATAGTATATAACGTTATACGTTATATAGTAATAGTATATAACGTTATACGTTATATAGTAATAGTATATAACGTTATACGTTATATAGTAATAGTATATAACGTTATACGTTATATAGTAATAGTATATAACGTTATTCGTTATATAGTAATAGTATATAACGTTATACGTTATATAGTAATAGTATATAACGTTATACGATAGTACGTAATAGTATATAACGTTATACGTTATATAGTAATAGTATATAACGTTATACGTTAATACGTAATAGTATATATCGTTATACGTTATATAGTAATAGTATATAACGTTATACGTTATATAGTAATAGTATATAACGTTATACGTTAATACGTAATAGTATATATCGTTATACGTTATATAGTAATAGTATATAACGTTATACGTTATATAGTAATAGTATATAACGTTATACGTTATATAGTAATAGTATATAACGTTATACGTTAATACGTGATAGTATATATCGTTATACGTTATATAGTAATAGTATATAACGTTATACGTTATATAGTAATATTATATAACGTTATGCGCTATATAGTAATAGTATATAACGTTATACGTTATATAGTAATAGTATATAACGTTATGCATTATACAGTAATAGTATATAACGTTATACGATAGTACGGAATAGTATATATCGTTATACGTTATATAGTAAAAGTATATAACGTTATACGTTATATAGTAATAGTATATAACGTTATACGTTATATAGTAATAGTATATAACGTTATACGTTAATACGTAATAGTATATATCGTTATACGTTATATAGTAATAGTATATAACGTTATGCGTTATATAGTAATAGTATGTAACGTTATACGCTATATAGTATAAGTATATAACGTTATACGTTATATAGTAATAGTATATAACGTTATACGTTATATAGTAATATTATATAACGTTGTGCGTTATATAATAATAGTATATAACGTTATACGTTATATAGTAATAGTATATAACGTTATACGTTATATAGTAATAGTATATAACGTTATACGTTATATAGTAATATTATCTAACGTTATGCGTTATATAGTAATAGTATAGAACGTTATACGTTATATAGTAATAGTATATAACGTTATACGTTATATAGTAATAGTATATAACGTTATACGTTATATAGTAATAGTATATAACGTTATGCGTTAATACGTAATAGTATATATCGTCATACGTTATATAGTAATAGTATATAACGTTATACGTTATATAGTAATAGTATATAACGTTATACGTTATATAGTAATAGTATATAACGTTATACGTTATATAGTAATAGTATATAACGTTATACGTTATATAGTAATAGTATATAACGTTATACGTTAGTACGTAATAATATACAACGTTATACGTGATATGGCAATACTATATAACGTTATACGTTATTACGTAATACTATATAACGTTATACGTTATATGGTAATACTATACAACGTTATACGTTATATAGTAATAGTATATAACGTTATACGTTATATAGTAATAGTATATAACGTTATACGTTAGTACGTAATAATATACAACGTTATACGTGATATGGCAATACTATATAACGTTATACGTTATATAGTAATAGTATAAAACGTTATATGTTATATAGTAATAGTATATAACGTTATACGTTATATAGTAATAGTATATAACGTTATACGTTAATACGTAATAGTATATATCGTTATACGTTATATAGTAATAGTATATAACGTTATACGTTATATAATATTACTATATAACGTTATACGTTATATAGTAATATTATATAACGTTATGCGTCATATAGTAATAGTATATAACGTTATACGTTATATAGTAATAGTATATAACGTTATACTTAATATAGTAATAGTATATAACGTTATACGATATATAGTATAAGTATATAACGTTATACGTTATATAATAATAGTATATAACGTTATACGTTATATAGTAATATTATATAACGTTATGCGTCATATAGTAATAGTATATAACGTTATACGTTATATAGTAATAGTATATAACGTTATACGTTATATAGTAATAGTATATAACGTTATACGTTATATAGTAATACTATATAACGTTATGCGTTATATAGTAATAGTATATAACGATATACGCTATATAGTAATAGTATATAACGTTATGCGTTATATAGTAATAGTATATAACGTTATACGATAGTACGGAATAGTATATATCGTTATACGTTATATAGTAATAGTATATAACATTATACGTTAGTACGTAATAATATACAACTTTATACGTGATATGGCAATACTATATAACGTTATACGTTATTACGTAATAGTATATAACGTTATACGTTATATAGTAATAGTATATAACGTTATACGTTATATAGTAATAGTATATAACGTTATATGTTATATAGTAATGGTATATAACGTTATACGTTATATAGTAATATTATATAACGTTATACGATAGTACGGAATAGTATATATCGTTATACGTTATATAGTAATAGTATATAACGTTATACGTTATATAGTAATAGTATATAACGTTATACGTTATATAGTAATATTATATAACGTTATACGTTAATACGTAATAGTATATAACGTTATACGTTATATAGTAATAGTATATAACGTTATACGTTATATAGTAATAGTATATAACGTTATACGATAGTACGTAATAGTATATAACGTTATACGTTATATAGTAATAGTATATAACGTTATACGTTAATACGTAATAGTATATATCGTTATACGTTATATAGTAATAGTATATAACGTTATACGTTATATAGTAATAGTATATAACGTTATACGTTATATAGTAATAGTATATAACGCTATACGTTAATACGTGATAGTATATATCGTTATACGTTATATAGTAATAGTATATAACGTTATACGTTATATAGTAATAGTATATAACGTTATACGTTATATAGTAATATTATATAACGTTATACGTTATATAGTAATATTATATAACGTTATGCGTTATATAGTAATAGTATATAACGTTATACGTTATATAGTAATAGTATATAACGTTATACGTTATATAGTAATAGTATATAGCGTTATACGTTATATAGTAATAGTATAGAACGTTATACGTTATATAGTAATAGTATATAACGTTATACGTTATATAGTAATAGTATATAACGTTATACGTTATATAGTAATAGTATATAACGTTATACGTTATATAGTAATAGTATATAACGTTATACGTTAATACGTAATAGTATATATCGTTATACGTTATATAGTAATAGTATATAACGTTATACGTTATATAGTAATAGTATATAACGTTATACGTTATATAGTAATAGTATATAACGTTATACGTTAATACGTGATAGTATATATCGTTATACGTTATATAGTAATAGTATATAACGTTATACGTTATATAGTAATATTATATAACGTTATGCGCTATATAGTAATAGTATATAACGTTATACGTTATATAGTAATAGTATATAACGTTATACGTTATATAGTAATAGTATATAACGTTATACGTTATATAGTAATAGTATATAACGTTATACGTTATATAGTAATAGTATATAACGTTATACGTTATATAGTAATAGTATATAACGTTATACGTTAATACGTGATAGTATATATCGTTATACGTTATATAGTAATAGTATATAACGTTATACGTTATATAGTAATAGTATATAACGTTATACGTTATATAGTAATAGTATATAACGTTATACGTTATATAGTAATAGTATATAACGTTATACGTTATATAGTAATAGTATATAACGTTATACGTTATATAGTAATAGTATATAACGTTATACGTTAATACGTAATAGTATATAACGTTATACGTTATATAGTAATAGTATATAACGTTATACGTTATATAGTAATAGTATATAACGTTATTCGTTATATAGTAATAGTATATAACGTTATACGTTATATAGTAATAGTATATAACGTTATACGATAGTACGTAATAGTATATAACGTTATACGTTATATAGTAATAGTATATAACGTTATACGTTAATACGTAATAGTATATATCGTTATACGTTATATAGTAATAGTATATAACGTTATACGTTATATAGTAATAGTATATAACGTTATACGTTAATACGTAATAGTATATATCGTTATACGTTATATAGTAATAGTATATAACGTTATACGTTATATAGTAATAGTATATAACGTTATACGTTATATAGTAATAGTATATAACGTTATACGTTAATACGTGATAGTATATATCGTTATACGTTATATAGTAATAGTATATAACGTTATACGTTATATAGTAATATTATATAACGTTATGCGCTATATAGTAATAGTATATAACGTTATACGTTATATAGTAATAGTATATAACGTTATGCATTATACAGTAATAGTATATAACGTTATACGATAGTACGGAATAGTATATATCGTTATACGTTATATAGTAAAAGTATATAACGTTATACGTTATATAGTAATAGTATATAACGTTATACGTTATATAGTAATAGTATATAACGTTATACGTTAATACGTAATAGTATATATCGTTATACGTTATATAGTAATAGTATATAACGTTATGCGTTATATAGTAATAGTATGTAACGTTATACGCTATATAGTATAAGTATATAACGTTATACGTTATATAGTAATAGTATATAACGTTATACGTTATATAGTAATATTATATAACGTTGTGCGTTATATAATAATAGTATATAACGTTATACGTTATATAGTAATAGTATATAACGTTATACGTTATATAGTAATAGTATATAACGTTATACGTTATATAGTAATATTATCTAACGTTATGCGTTATATAGTAATAGTATAGAACGTTATACGTTATATAGTAATAGTATATAACGTTATACGTTATATAGTAATAGTATATAACGTTATACGTTATATAGTAATAGTATATAACGTTATGCGTTAATACGTAATAGTATATATCGTCATACGTTATATAGTAATACTATATAACGTATAACGTTATATAGTAATAGTATATAACGTTATACGTTATATAGTAATAGTATATAACGTTATACGTTATATAGTAATAGTATATAACGTTATACGTTATATAGTAATAGTATATAACGTTATACGTTAGTACGTAATAATATACAACGTTATACGTGATATGGCAATACTATATAACGTTATACGTTATTACGTAATACTATATAACGTTATACGTTATATGGTAATACTATACAACGTTATACGTTATATAGTAATAGTATATAACGTTATACGTTATATAGTAATAGTATATAACGTTATACGTTAGTACGTAATAATATACAACGTTATACGTGATATGGCAATACTATATAACGTTATACGTTATATAGTAATAGTATAAAACGTTATATGTTATATAGTAATAGTATATAACGTTATACGTTATATAGTAATAGTATATAACGTTATACGTTAATACGTAATAGTATATATCGTTATACGTTATATAGTAATAGTATATAACGTTATACGTTATATAATAATAGTATATAACGTTATACGTTATATAGTAATATTATATAACGTTATGCGTCATATAGTAATAGTATATAACGTTATACGTTATATAGTAATAGTATATAACGTTATACTTAATATAGTAATAGTATATAACGTTATACGATATATAGTATAAGTATATAACGTTATACGTTATATAATAATAGTATATAACGTTATACGTTATATAGTAATATTATATAACGTTATGCGTCATATAGTAATAGTATATAACGTTATACGTTATATAGTAATAGTATATAACGTTATACGTTATATAGTAATAGTATATAACGTTATACGTTATATACTATTACTATATAACGTTATGCGTTATATAGTAATAGTATATAACGATATACGCTATATAGTAATAGTATATAACGTTATGCGTTATATAGTAATAGTATATAACGTTATACGATAGTACGGAATAGTATATATCGTTATACGTTATATAGTAATAGTATATAACATTATACGTTAGTACGTAATAATATACAACTTTATACGTGATATGGCAATACTATATAACGTTATACGTTATTACGTAATAGTATATAACGTTATACGTTATATAGTAATAGTATATAACGTTATACGTTATATAGTAATAGTATATAACGTTATATGTTATATAGTAATGGTATATAACGTTATACGTTATATAGTAATATTATATAACGTTATACGATAGTACGGAATAGTATATATCGTTATACGTTATATAGTAATAGTATATAACGTTATACGTTATATAGTAATAGTATATAACGTTATACGTTATATAGTAATATTATATAACGTTATACGTTAATACGTAATAGTATATAACGTTATACGTTATATAGTAATAGTATATAACGTTATACGTTATATAGTAATAGTATATAACGTTATACGATAGTACGTAATAGTATATAACGTTATACGTTATATAGTAATAGTATATAACGTTATACGTTAATACGTAATAGTATATATCGTTATACGTTATATAGTAATAGTATATAACGTTATACGTTATATAGTAATAGTATATAACGTTATACGTTATATAGTAATAGTATATAACGCTATACGTTAATACGTGATAGTATATATCGTTATACGTTATATAGTAATAGTATATAACGTTATACGTTATATAGTAATAGTATATAACGTTATACGTTATATAGTAATATTATATAACGTTATACGTTATATAGTAATATTATATAACGTTATGCGTTATATAGTAATAGTATATAACGTTATACGTTATATAGTAATAGTATATAACGTTATACGTTATATAGTAATAGTATATAGCGTTATACGTTATATAGTAATAGTATATAACGTTATACGTTATATAGTAATAGTATATAACGTTATACGTTAATACGTAATAGTATATATCGTTATACGTTATATAGTAATAGTATATAACGTTATACGTTATATAGTAATAGTATATAACGTTATACGTTATATAGTAATAGTATATAACGTTATACGTTAATACGTGATAGTATATATCGTTATACGTTATATAGTAATAGTATATAACGTTATACGTTATATAGTAATATTATATAACGTTATGCGCTATATAGTAATAGTATATAACGTTATACGTTATATAGTAATAGTATATAACGTTATACGTTATATAGTAATAGTATATAACGTTATACGTTATATAGTAATAGTATATAACGTTATACGTTATATAGTAATAGTATATAACGTTATACGTTATATAGTAATAGTATATAACGTTATACGTTAATACGTGATAGTATATATCGTTATACGTTATATAGTAATAGTATATAACGTTATACGTTATATAGTAATAGTATGTAACGTTATACGTTAATACGTAATAGTATATATCGTTATACGTTATATAGTAATAGTATATAACGTTATGCGTTATATAGTAATATTATATAACGTTATACGATATATAGTATAAGTATATAACGTTATACGTTATATAATAATAGTATAGAACGTTATACGTTATATAGTAATAGTATATAACGTTATACGTTATATAGTAATAGTATATAACGTTATACGTTATATAGTAATAGTATATAACGTTATACGTTATATAGTAATAGTATATAACGTTATACGTTATATAGTAATAGTATATAACGTTATGCGTTAATACGTAATAGTATATATCGTCATACGTTATATAGTAATAGTATATAACGTTATACGTTATATAGTAATAGTATATAACGTTATACGTTATATAGTAATAGTATATAACGTTATACGTTATATAGTAATAGTATATAACGTTATACGTTATATAGTAATAGTATATAACGTTATACGTTAGTACGTAATAATATACAACGTTATACGTGATATGGCAATACTATATAACGTTATACGTTATTACGTAATACTATATAACGTTATACGTTATATGGTAATACTATACAACATTATACGTTATATAGTAATAGTATATAACGTTATACGTTATATAGTAATAGTATATAACGTTATACGTTAGTACGTAATAATATACAACGTTATACGTGATATGGCAATACTATATAACGTTATACGTTATATAGTAATAGTATAAAACGTTATATGTTATATAGTAATAGTATATAACGTTATACGTTATATAGTAATAGTATATAACGTTATACGTTAATACGTAATAGTATATATCGTTATACGTTATATAGTAATAGTATATAACGTTATACGTTATATAATAATAGTATATAACGTTATACGTTATATAGTAATATTATATAACGTTATGCGTCATATAGTAATAGTATATAACGTTATACGTTATATAGTAATAGTATATAACGTTATACTTAATATAGTAATAGTATATAACGTTATACGATATATAGTATAAGTATATAACGTTATACGTTATATAATAATAGTATATAACGTTATACGTTATATAGTAATATTATATAACGTTATGCGTCATATAGTAATAGTATATAACGTTATACGTTATATAGTAATAGTATATAACGTTATACGTTATATAGTAATAGTATATAACGTTATACGTTATATAGTAATAGTATATAACGTTATACGTTATATAGTAATACTATATAACGTTATGCGTTATATAGTAATAGTATATAACGATATACGCTATATAGTAATAGTATATAACGTTATGCGTTATATAGTAATAGTATATAACGTTATACGATAGTACGGAATAGTATATATCGTTATACGTTATATAGTAATAGTATATAACATTATACGTTAGTACGTAATAATATACAACTTTATACGTGATATGGCAATACTATATAACGTTATACGTTATTACGTAATAGTATATAACGTTATACGTTATATAGTAATAGTATATAACGTTATACGTTATATAGTAATAGTATATAACGTTATACGTTATATAGTAATGGTATATAACGTTATACGTTATATAGTAATATTATATAACGTTATACGATAGTACGGAATAGTATATATCGTTATACGTTATATAGTAATAGTATATAACGTTATACGTTATATAGTAATAGTATATAACGTTATACGTTATATAGTAATATTATATAACGTTATACGTTAATACGTAATAGTATATAACGTTATACGTTATATAGTAATAGTATATAACGTTATACGTTATATAGTAATAGTATATAACGTTATACGATAGTACGTAATAGTATATAACGTTATACGTTATATAGTAATAGTATATAACGTTATACGTTAATACGTAATAGTATATATCGTTATACGTTATATAGTAATAGTATATAACGTTATACGTTATATAGTAATAGTATATAACGTTATACGTTATATAGTAATAGTATATAACGCTATACGTTAATACGTGATAGTATATATCGTTATACGTTATATAGTAATAGTATATAACGTTATACGTTATATAGTAATAGTATATAACGTTATACGTTATATAGTAATATTATATAACGTTATACGTTATATAGTAATATTATATAACGTTATGCGTTATATAGTAATAGTATATAACGTTATACGTTATATAGTAATAGTATATAACGTTATACGTTATATAGTAATAGTATATAGCGTTATACGTTATATAGTAATAGTATATAACGTTATACGTTATATAGTAATAGTATATAACGTTATACGTTATATAGTAATAGTATATAACGTTATACGTTATATAGTAATAGTATATAACGTTATACGTTATATAGTAATAGTATATAACGTTATACGTTATATAGTAATAGTATATAACGTTATACGTTATATAGTAATAGTATATAACGTTATACGTTATATAGTAATAGTATATAACGTTATACGTTAATACGTGATAGTATATATCGTTATACGTTATATAGTAATAGTATATAACGTTATACGTTATATAGTAATAGTATATAACGTTATACGTTATATAGTAATAGTATATAACGTTATACGTTATATAGTAATAGTATATAACGTTATACGTTATATAGTAATAGTATATAACGTTATGCGTTATATAGTAATAGTATATAACGTTATACGTTATATAGTAATAGTATATAACGTTATACGTTATATAGTAATAGTATATAACGTTATACGTTATATAGTAATAGTATATAACGTTATACGTTATATAGTAATAGTATATAACGTTATTCGTTATATAGTAATAGTATATAACGTTATACGTTATATAGTAATAGTATGTAACGTTATACGATAGTACGTAATAGTATATAACGTTATACGTTATATAGTAATAGTATATAACGTTATACGTTAATACGTAATAGTATATATCGTTATACGTTATATAGTAATAGTATATAACGTTATACGTTATATAGTAATAGTATATAACGTTATACGTTATATAGTAATAGTATATAACGTTATGCGTTATATAGTAATAGTATATAACGTTATACGTTAATACGTGATAGTATATAACGTTATACGTTATATAGTAATAGTATATAACGTTATACGTTAATACGTAATAGTATATATCGTTATGCGTTATATAGTAATAGTATATAACGTTATACGTTATATAGTAATAGTATATAACGTTATACGTTATATAGTAATAGTATATAACGTTATACGTTATATAGTAATAGTATATAACGTTATACGTTATATAGTAATAGTATATAACGTTATTCGTTATATAGTAATAGTATATAACGTTATACGTTATATAGTAATAGTATATAACGTTATACGTTAGTACGTAATAGTATATAACGTTATACGTTATATAGTAATAGTATATAACGTTATACGTTAATACGTAATAGTATATATCGTTATACGTTATATAGTAATAGTATATAACGTTATACGTTATATAGTAATAGTATATAACGTTATACGTTAATACGTAATAGTATATATCGTTATACGTTATATAGTAATAGTATATAACGTTATACGTTATATAGTAATAGTATATAACGTTATACGTTATATAGTAATAGTATATAACGTTATACGTTAATACGTGATAGTATATATCGTTATACGTTATATAGTAATAGTATATAACGTTATACGTTATATAGTAATATTATATAACGTTATGCGCTATATAGTAATAGTATATAACGTTATACGTTATATAGTAATAGTATATAACGTTATGCATTATACAGTAATAGTATATAACGTTATACGATAGTACGGAATAGTATATATCGTTATACGTTATATAGTAAAAGTATATAACGTTATACGTTATATAGTAATAGTATATAACGTTATACGTTATATAGTAATAGTATATAACGTTATACGTTAATACGTAATAGTATATATCGTTATACGTTATATAGTAATAGTATATAACGTTATCCGTTATATAGTAATAGTATGTAACGTTATACGCTATATAGTATAAGTATATAACGTTATACGTTATATAGTAATAGTATATAACGTTATACGTTATATAGTAATATTATATAACGTTGTGCGTTATATAATAATAGTATATAACGTTATACGTTATATAGTAATAGTATATAACGTTATACGTTATATAGTAATAGTATATAACGTTATACGTTATATAGTAATATTATCTAACGTTATGCGTTATATAGTAATAGTATAGAACGTTATACGTTATATAGTAATAGTATATAACGTTATACGTTATATAGTAATAGTATATAACGTTATACGTTATATAGTAATAGTATATAACGTTATGCGTTAATACGTAATAGTATATATCGTCATACGTTATATAGTAATAGTATATAACGTTATACGTTATATAGTAATAGTATATAACGTTATACGTTATATAGTAATAGTATATAACATTATACGTTATATAGTAATAGTATATAACGTTATACGTTATATAGTAATAGTATATAACGTTATACGTTAGTACGTAATAATATACAACGTTATACGTGATATGGCAATACTATATAACGTTATACGTTATTACGTAATACTATATAACGTTATACGTTATATGGTAATACTATACAACGTTATACGTTATATAGTAATAGTATATAACGTTATACGTTATATAGTAATAGTATATAACGTTATACGTTAGTACGTAATAATATACAACGTTATACGTGATATGGCAATACTATATAACGTATAACGTTATATAGTAATAGTATAAAACGTTATATGTTATATAGTAATAGTATATAACGTTATACGTTATATAGTAATAGTATATAACGTTATACGTTAATACGTAATAGTATATATCGTCATACGTTATATAGTAATAGTATATAACGTTATACGTTATATAATAATAGTATATAACGTTATACGTTATATAGTAATATTATATAACGTTATGCGTCATATAGTAATAGTATATAACGTTATACGTTATATAGTAATAGTATATAACGTTATACTTAATATAGTAATAGTATATAACGTTATACGATATATAGTATAAGTATATAACGTTATACGTTATATAATAATAGTATATAACGTTATACGTTATATAGTAATATTATATAACGTTATGCGTCATATAGTAATAGTATATAACGTTATACGTTATATAGTAATAGTATATAACGTTATACGTTATATAGTAATAGTATATAACGTTATACGTTATATAGTAATATTATATAACGTTATGCGTTATATAGTTATAGTATAGAACGTTATACGTTATATAGTAATAGTATATAACGTTATACGTTATATAGTAATAGTATATAACGTTATACGTTATATAGTAAAAGTATATAACGTTATACGTTATATAGTAATAGTATATAACGTTATACGTTATATAGTAATATTATATAACGTTATGCGTTATATAGTAATAGTATATAACGATATACGCTATATAGTAATAGTATATAACGTTATGCGTTATATAGTAATAGTATATAACGTTATACGTTAGTACGTAATAATATACAACGTTATACGTGATATGGCAATACTATATAACGTTATACGTTATACGTTATATAGTAATAGTATATAACGTTATACGTTATATAGTAATAGTATATAACGTTATACGTTATATAGTAATGGTATATAACGTTATACGTTATATAGTAATATTATATAACGTTATACGATAGTACGGAATAGTATATATCGTTATACGTTATATAGTAATAGTATATAACGTTATACGTTATATAGTAATATTATATAACGTTATACGATAGTACGGAATAGTATATATCGTTATACGTTATATAGTAATAGTATATAACGTTATACGTTATATAGTATAAGTATATAACGTCATACGTTATATAGTAATGGTATATAACGTTATACGTTATATAGTAATATTACATAACGTTATGTGTTATATAGTAATAGTATATAACGTTATACGTTACATAGTAATAGTATATAACGTTATACGTTATATAGTAATAGTATATAACGTTATACGTTAGTACGTAATAATATACAACGTTATACGTGATATGGCAATACTATATAACGTTATACGTTAATACGTAATAGTATATATCGTTATACGTTATATAGTAATAGTATATAACGTTATACGTTATATAGTAATAGTATATAACGTTATACGTTATATAGTAATAGTATATAACGTTATACGTTAGTACGTAATAATATACAACGTTATACGTGATATGGCAATACTATATAACGTTATACGTTATTACGTAATAGTATATATCGTTATACGTTATATAGTAATAGTATATAACGTTATACGTTAGTACGTAATAATATACAACGTTATACGTGATATGGCAATACTATATAACGTTATACGTTATTACGTAATAGTATATATCGTTATACGTTATATAGTAATAGTATATAACGTTATACGTTATATAGTAATAGTTTATAATGTTATACGTTATATAGTAATAGTATATAACGTTATACGTTAATACGTAATAATATATATCGTTATACGTTATATAGTAATAGTATATAACGTTATGCGTTATATAGTAATAGTATATAACGTTATACGATATATAGTATAAGTATATAACGTTATACGTTATATAATAATAGTATATAACGTTATACGTTATATAGTAATATTATATAACGTTATGCGTCATATAGTAATAGTATATAACGTTATACGTTATATAGTAATAGTATATAACGTTATACGTTATATAGTAATAGTATATAACGTTATACGTTATATAGTAATACTATATAACGTTATGCGTTATATAGTAATAGTATATAACGATATACGCTATATAGTAATAGTATATAACGTTATGCGTTATATAGTAATAGTATATAACGTTATACGATAGTACGGAATAGTATATATCGTTATACGTTATATAGTAATAGTATATAACATTATACGTTAGTACGTAATAATATACAACGTTATACGTGATATGGCAATACTATATAACGTTATACGTTATTACGTAATAGTATATAACGTTATACGTTATATAGTAATAGTATATAACGTTATACGTTATATAGTAA